>NC_080379.1:65684749-65856267 GCF_014773155.1 Arachis stenosperma
CTCTCCGAAGTTTGAGTGGTCGGCCATGTGAATCCGATACCCAATCCGTGCCTACTCTGCATAAGTCACTCACCACATCCACATATCTTGGGTCATTTTCAACCCTTTCTTCATAGCTAGGTCGTTGAACTGTTTGTGCTTGACCCTTAGCACCCTATTGATGGTGTCCGGGCTAAAATCAACATCCACACCTCTTACATAGCTCATGTATGGTTCTTCATCATCATATTCTCTTATCACATTAGTGAAGAACTCATGGATGAGAAGCATGCTTATTTCTTGAGGTTGGTCACAGAGAAGCTCCCATCCCCTTTTTCTGATTATTTTTTGTATCTCAGGGTATTCATCTTCTTTAAGCTTGAATGGTAGCTCTGGAACAAAATCTTTGCTTGACATCCAACTAAAAATTCGCTCATTGTGTTTGGATTTGAATCTTCTTTGATCAAATTCATCTTCTCTCCTATCCCTTGATGATGAGGCCATTGAGATTCACTTGCAAGATTGAATCTCCCCAACACCAACTTAGTTGAATGCTTGTCCTCAAGCACAGGAAAATGATTGTGAATGAGAGATAGAGGTAAGCACGGTGACTTAGAAAATGATGGTGAAGGAGATTGAGTGTTTCGGTTATGTGAGAGATGTGATGCTTCAGAGGAGTTTTGTTGGGTAAAGATGAGGTTCAAGGTTAGAATTTGTGAAACATGGAGTAGGTTGGAGGTGAGTATGAGTTCGGTTAGTGAAGTGAAAGTTGGTGGTTAGAAGAATGAATGATGAATGAATATGGTTGAAGTATTTAAAGTGAAAGTTGGTGGGAAGGCATTTAAGGCTCGGTCATGGCATGCTTCCTTGTGCACAATGCATGTTGATTTTTTTTCCCCATGCACAAAGTTTAAAATTCATGTGACTACCCTTCCTTACGTATCCGTGATCTTTCTTCAAGATTCCCCATCATTTCTTTCCTTCTTCATTATATGCTTCCAAGATTCCCCATACTTCTTTCTTTCTTTCCTGCAACAAAATGCCAAAGGCTTGAGATTCTTAAAGTGACATTAATGGCTAAAAACTTATGATTATGTTCCTATACAAAATTGACTAAATTAGATTCCCTAATCTATTTTTTAGCATTAATAATGCAAGTAAAGACACCAAACTTAGTTTGTGACTAAGTGTTCTATGGAATTAATTCCAAGATAGCCACATCAAACTTAGTAATTTACCTACATTCAATGCTTTTTTTTTTTTCACGTTTTTTTTTTATTTTATTTTATAACTAAAGTAGATGACAAAACTTTCATAGCTTAGCATTTCGTGTATGTATGGACACCAAACTTAGTTTGTGGCTAAGTGTTATAGAACACACATTTGCCATTACTTCAAGATTGGCCACACCAAACTTAGTGCCTTGCATACACCATGTACTAGTCTACTTGCTCATTATTGGTTACTAAAACATGAAATTAAAAGACTCCCTGTGCATGGGTTGCCTCCCATGAAGCGCTTTGTTTATTGTCCTTAGCTCGACATTGCAGCTTCTTTGCTCATGTTAAGAGTTGCACACTCTCTTCCTTGCTCCAAGGGCCACCAAAATAGTGCTTCACCCTATGTCCATTGACTGTGAAGGTTGTTTTGAGGCTTCATCAAGCAATTCAACATAGCCATGAGGTGATACTTTGGTGAGGTGTATGGACCAGTCCATCTAGACCTCAGCTTCCCAGGGAAGATCTTCAATTGAATTGAATATACACCTTTTGGCCTGGTTCAAATGTTCTTTGAGAGATCCTCTTATCATGCCATCTCTTTGCTCTCTCCTTGTATTTTGGCATTGTCGTATGCCTCCAATCTGAACTCCTCAAGCTCATTGAGTTGTAGCAACCTCTTCTCTCCTGCTGCTTGAGCATCTAGATTTAGAAGTTTGGTGGCCCAGAAAGCCTTATGTTCAAGCTCTACAGGGAGGTGGCATGCCTTTCCATACACCAATTGAAAGGGAGATTTTCCTATGGGTGTCTTGAAGGCTGTCCTATATGCCCAAAGTGCATCATCTAGCTTCCTAACCCAATCCTTTCTTGTTGTTCCCACAGTTTTCTCCAAGATCCTTTTTAGCTCTCTGTTAGCAAGTTCAGCTTGTCCATTGGTTTGTGGGTGATATGGGGTAGCTACTTGTGTGTAACACCATACTTGTGGAGTAAGGAATTGAGTTGCTTGTTGCAAAAGTGGCTTCCCCCATCACTTATAAGCCCTTTGGGTACTCCAATCTTGTGAAGATGTTCTTCTTGAGGAATTGCAAGACACGTTGGTATCACATGTGGTGGTGGCTATTGCTTCTACCCATTTGGAGACATACTCTACTGCTACCAGGATGTATTTGAACGTGTAGGATGGAGGAAAAGGTCCCATGAAATCTATTCCCACAAATCAAAGAGTTCCACTTCCAAAATGAACTTTTGGGGCATCTCATTTTCTTTGACAAACCCCTGCTCTTTGACATTCATTGCATTGGCTCACAAACTCCCTAGCATCCTTGAAGATTGAAGGCCAATAGAAACCACTTTGAAGGACCTTAGCAGCAGTTCTTTCAGCTCCAAAATGACCACCATAACTAGAGTTGTGACAATGCCACAGTATGTCCTTCATCTCATTTTCTGGCACACATCTTCTTATCATTCCGTCTGGGCATCTTTTGAACAAGAATGGTT
This sequence comes from Arachis stenosperma, assembly GCF_014773155.1. NCBI lineage: Eukaryota > Viridiplantae > Streptophyta > Magnoliopsida > Fabales > Fabaceae > Arachis > Arachis stenosperma. The sequence continues at coordinate 65,687,443 of NC_080379.1, forward strand.
CGTCCCAAAAGAAGAACCTAGCCTCATGCAACAGCTTCTTCACTTGTTGTCTTGTGTACTCTTGTGGAATGATTCTTCCTGCCTTGTAGTTGGCCATGTCTGCAAACCATGGGACATGTTGAATGTGCAAGAGATGTTCATCTGGAAACTCTTCATTTATTGATGGAAGGTTGTCTTGGCATTCATCTTGTGGCACCCTTGATAAGTGATCAGCAACTTGATTTTCACTGCCCTTTCTATCTTTGATCTCAATGTCAAACTCTTGTAGGAGTAGCACCCATCTAATTAGCCTTGGTTTGGCATCCGTTTGACATAAGATACTTAATGGCAGCATGGTCAGTATACACTAAGACTTTAGATCCAATCAAATATTGTCTAAACTTATCAAAGGCATACACCACGGCTAGTAACTCTTTCTCTGTTGTGGTGTAGTTCTTTGAGCTTCATTCAACACCTTACTGCATAGTAGATAACATGAAGCTTCTTTTCCTTCCTTTGCCCCAACACAGCGCCAATTGCAAGGTTGCTTGCATCACACATGAGTTCAAAAGGTAGTCCCCAAGTTGGGGGTGTGATGATTGGTGCTGTGGTGAGCTTAGCCTTTAGAGTTTCAAAAGCATGCTTGCATCATCATCAAAGATAAAAGGATTTTCTACCACCAGCAAATTGCTTAGTGGTTTTGCTATTTGGAAAAATCTTTGATGAATCTCCTATAAAATCCAGCATGTCCTAAGAAACTTCTAACAGCTTTCACACTAGTTGGCAAAGGAAGTTTTTCTATAATTTCTACTTTTGCCTTGTCAACTTCTATACCCTTTCTTGAAATTTTGTGACCAAGAACAATGCCTTCGGTACCATGAAATGGCATTTTTCCCAATTCAAAACTAAGTTTGTTTCTTGGCATCTTTTCAAGACTAAGGTAAGATGGTGCAAGCAAGTATTGAATGAATCACCAAAAACAGAGAATCATCCATAAAACTTCAATGAATTTTTCTACCATGTCTGAGAAGATTGAAAGCATGCATCTTTGAAAGGTAGCTGGGGCATTGCAAAGTCCAAATGGCATCCTCCGGTATGCAAAGACTCCAAAGGGACAAGTGAAGGAAGTCTTCTTGATCCATGGGGTCAACCACTATCTGATTATACCCAGAATATCCATCAAGAAAACAATAATAAGCATGGCCAGCCAACCTCAAGCATCTGATCAATGAAAGGTAGAGGAAAGTGGTCTTTTCTTGTGGCATCATTCAACCTCCTATAGTCTATGCACATCCTCCACCCTGTCACTGTTCGTGTTGGGATAAGCTCATTCTTCTCATTAACAATGACAGTCATGCCTCCTTTCTTAGGTACTACTTGCACTGGACTGACCCATGGGCTGTCAGATATAGGGTAGATGATCCCAGCCTTGCACAACTTCAGGACTTCCTTTTGAACAACCTCCTTCATTGTGGGATTCAATCTTCTTGAGGTTGTACCACAGGTTTGGAGTTCTCCTCCAAGAGTCTCTGTGCATGCATATGGCAGGGCTTATGCCCTTCAAGTCATCAATGGTCCACCCAAAGCCTCTTGTGAGTTCTCAAAACCACAAGGAGCTTTTCTTCTTCCTCTGCATTCAATGTGGAATTGATGATCACTGGGAAGCTTTCTCACCAAGGAATGCATATTTAAGATGAGGGGGTAGTGGTTTCAACTCTTGTTGTGGTGCCTCTTCTTTGGTAGCTTCACTTGGTTCCTTTGATGCTTCCAACGTATTTCTTCTTGTCCCTTGATGTTATGGACTTCCTCTTGTTGCATTTGATGGTTTGTGTTAAGCACTTCTTCAACCAAAGAGTCCACTACATCAATCCTCATGCAATTTTCTTTCTCAACAGGGTGTGCATTGCTTTGAAGACATTTATGGTCATTTGTTCATCATGCACCCTGAAGATCATCTCTCCCTTTTCCACATCAATGATTGTTCTAGCTGTAGCCAAAAAGGGTCTACCAAGAATGACTGAATTGTTTCCCTCTTCATCCATATCTAGGACCACAAAATCAGCTGGGAATATGAAGTTTCCCACCTTCACCAAGAGGTTCTCAACTACTCCATTTGCACTTTGATGGATCTGTCAGCAAGTTGGAGTGACATCCTTGTGGGTTTGAGCTCTTCAATCATCATTTTTCATCATGGTAAGGGGCATTAAGTTAATGCTTGCTCCCAGGTCACAAAGTGATTTGTCAACAGCCATGCTCCCAATCGTGCAAGGTATGAGAAAGCTGCCAGGGTCTTTGAGTTTTGGAGGTAACCCTTGTTGAATGATGGCACACATTCTTGATTGAGAACCACGGTTTCTTTTCTTGCCAACTCCTCTTCTTGGTGATCAACTCCTTAAGAAACTTTGCATACAATGGCATCTGTTCTAGAGCCTCTGCCAATGGGATGTTGATTTCAAGTTTCTTGAAGATCTCTAAAACCTTGGGAATTGTTGGTCCTTTGCTCCTTTGTGTATCCTAGTTGGGTAAGGAAGCTTGGGTACATAAGCTTTCACTCCTTCATTTTTGTTTCTTTTGTGGATTCATACTTTCCTTGCCATCACGGTTGCCTTCTTGACTTGGGGATTGCCTTGTGGCTTGACAACCTCCTTGCCTTTGTTAGATGTTGAAGCCTTTTCTTCATCTTGCCTTTCCATTGTGTCTTGCTCTTTGGGTTTGTTGCTTCTTTATTTGACTTTCACCAACTACCTTGCCACTCCTTAACTGCAAAGCCTTACATTCTTCTCTTGGGTTGGGTATTGTGTCACTTGGGAGGACATGGGTTGGTTTCTCGGCTTGTTTGGCTAGTGTCCCACTTGTCTCTCAATGTTCTTCATAGTGACCCTTGTTCTTGTTGTCCCTTAGCTAAAGCTTGAGTGGTTTGAGCAAGTGCTTGCAAGGTTGCTTCCAGACTTGAGATTCTGGCCTCATGATGGTCAATTGGAGGTATGATGGGGTTGATTGTTGTTGGAAGTTGTTGGGTGGATTAGTGTGGTAATTTTGTGAGTTGGATGTTGGTGCAGAGAAGTATTTTGGTGGGTTTGGGGTTATGATGGAGGTGTTGATATGTGTTTTGTGTTTTTCTATATTGGTTAGTGTTGTTGGTATGGTGATTTTGGTTGTTTGTGTTACGGGTGTGTGTGATTGTGGTTGTTTCTTGCCAATGGTTTTCTCCCCACTTTAAATTGGGATGATTCTTCCAAGATGAGTTGTATGTATCACCGTGGAATTCTTCCTGAGAATTTGAAGTATTCTGCATGTATTGAACTTGTTCTTGTGGTTGTTCAACCGTGGTTCCTTCACCTTGGTTCCATTCAAGTGATGGCTGATTTGTTGTGTTCACTGATGCAAGTTGCATACCATCCATTCTCTTTGTTATCATCTCCATTTGTTGTGGATTTGTTGGTGCATTAACTTGTTTTGTGCCAAGATAGCATCAACACCTTCAAGCTCCATTACACCTTTTTGGGGGTGGATTGTGTTGCCTCTCTGATGAGTAATAATATTGATTGTTTGCCACAATCTCAATGAGGTTTTGAGCCTCTCAGCAGTTTTCATCATGTTGAGTGATCCTCCTGATGAGTAGTCTAGTCCCTTCCTTGCTTCTAAGTTTAAGCCTTCATAGAAGTTTTGGAGCTTAACCCAATCACTAAACATGTCTGGGGGACATCTTCTCATTAGTGCCTTATATCTTTCCCAGGCTTCGTACAATGACTCCCCTTCCATTTGCCTAAAAGTCTGAACCTCTGTCTTCAACTTGATGACCTTTTGAGGTGGGTAGAACTTTGCTAGAAATTTGCCCATCACTTCATTCCAATCATTGAGGCTTTCCTTGGGAATGATTCTAGCCATTGAGTGGCTTTATCCCTCAAAGAGAATGGAAATAGCAACAACTTGTAGACATCTGGATGCACTCCATTTGTCTTCACTGTATTGCATATCCTCAGAAAAACAGAGAGATGTTGATTTGGGTCTTCAAGAGGTCCCCTTCATAAGAGCAATTGTTCTGTACCAAAGTGATGAGCTGAGGTTTTAGCTCAAAGTTATTGGCCTGAACATTTGGTGTAGCAATGCTGCTCCCACAATGTCTTGGATCAGGGATAGTATATGAGGATAACACCCTTCTAGCGTGTCCACCATTATTGTTGACCCCTCCAGGAGGGTTGTGCATCTCATCCTCCATGACTTGATCTTCTCCCTCTGATTCCTCTGACCCTTCTTCACCAACTATGAACTTTCCTCTTTCTGCTCTCCTTAACCTTCGTCGGGTTCTCTCGTCCTCAATATCACGTCTACTTGTTCCTGACATACACAAACAGAACCAAAATCACAAGTGAAATATTCTAGAATTAGAGTGGAATGGAGTTAGTGAAACAAAGTATCAAACAGTTAGTGGGCTTAACAAAAATAAAAAAAATGCTTAATCTAAACCACCTTTCACTTAATCATTGTCAACCTAACCAATCCCCGGCAACGGCGCCAAAAACTTGATACGTAAAATTAAGATTTCACGTACAACCGGCAAGTATACCGGGTCGTATCAAGTAATAAACTCACAAAGAGTGAGGTCGATCCCACGGAGATTGGAAGATTAAGCAACTTTAGTTAATGGTAGATTTAGTCAAGCGAACATAGTTTTGATTTCATGAGCATTTTGATTTTGAACATAATTGCAAGAATGTAAATGACACAAAATGTAAAGAACTAGAATAGAGAAATAAAATGGAAGTAAATGACGGAAACTTAAAGTGCAAGAAACTTAAATGACATCAAAAATAAATTGCAAGGAATTAAAGTGCTGAATTCTAAAGAGCATAAGAGTGAGAAATAAGAAACAGAATGTAAATGACAAGAATAATAAATTGCAAGAATGTAGAAGGGAATTGGGTAATGGGTTTTCAAACACTAAGAACAAAGAAATGAGAATTAATGATGGAGAGGATCATTAGGGATCAGAGATGTTAGTTTTCATGAATTGATGTAGTCAAATCCTTCTCAATCATGGGTATAGATCTATGGCAAGTGGGTGATTGAACCCCAATCTCTTGGTGATTCAATCTCTCTCAACATAACCAATTGCCACTCTCGTGATCTAATTGTTCATGAGAAGAGATGAAGCTCATATATTATCCAGCCACACAATTTCTATAATCTCAACCAAGGAGAGTTACATCTCACATACTAACCAAGGTATATTGATTAAAGAAATCATGAAAGGATGAACTCTAAACTGAATTATGTGGCTCATTCCTCAAACTCACCACATAATTCATATAGATTAACCCCTCTCTCGATGGTGGTTGAATCTGTGAAGATCAAGAGTTCCCTCTTTAAATCAACCACTAGAATTGAGGAGGAAAGATGGGTTCATCAATCCATTCCAACAAACAGAGCTCCTCCCCCTAATGAAAGTGGGGTTTAGTGAGTCATTGCTCCAATTTCAACAACAATTGCCATCAACAAGAATTAAACTGAATGTAAAGGAAGAAGAAGAAGAAGAATGAAATGCTTAGAACTTCAAATTGAAGAAGAAAAATTCCAATAAGAATCAAAGAAAAATGCTCTCCGGGTATCCTCCCGGAAGTACCACAAGAGTTCTCTAAAGTAAAGTGCTGAGAGTCTAAAATTCTAAGTGTCAAAAGTGTAAAAAGTAAAAGTGTAAAAAGTAAAAGTGTAAAAAGTCCCCCTAAAGTACAAACTCAATCTCTATTTATACTAGTCCTAAAGATCTTCAAGTGGGTTAGCAAGATGGGCTTCCTCTTTGTTGAATTCTTGGCTCAATTGGAGGTGTTTTGACCTTTGTGATGAATAGGGGAAGTAGAGCAAGTTGGCACCAATTCTGGCCCATTGATGGGCGTTGTTGGCAATAACTCAGGCCTTAGTGCACGTTGGCAACGTGCATGCCAATTTCCTGGAAGTGAGTTTGAGACTTGGGCGTTGCTAGCCCAAGTTGTTGCAAACAACTTGCTCTTCCTCTTCTTGGCCTTACTTTCATGCTAAATGTAGCCCAGAATTTGAGTGTCAACCTTCAGCTTCAATATGGACTATTATACATCATTGGAAAGCTCTTGATGTCTATTTTCTAATGCCACTGGAATCACCTCAATTGGACTTTCCTAGCTCAAGTTATGGTTCCTCAAAGAAGGTAAGGTCAAGCTGCCAAGTTGTTGCCAAGTGTTGTGAATAACGCACCCTCAACCCCAAGTTAGCAACGTGCTCGAGCATGACTCTCCCAAGGCAAGGACTTGAGGCTGGCGTTGTTGCAAAACACGCCCCCTTTGTGCACATTGGCAACGTGCTCGATCCCACATCCAAGGATCATCTCTAGCTCCCTTGAATTTCATTTCTTGTTCTTGTTTTTAGGGCCTAAAGATGACTCTGGTTTGGCTCCAATCTTGTGCTCCACCATGGACTATTATATATGGTTGGAAAGCTCTGAATGTTAGCTTTCCAACGCAACTGGAAGTACTCAATTTGGATCTCTGTAGCTCAAGATATCTTCCATTGAAGTGGACATGTTCAGGCTGCCTTGTTTTGGTAAGTTGGCGTTGGCAACGCCCATCTAGCGTTGGCAACGTGAGTGGTGCGGCATTTGGGCGTTTGGAATGCGGTTTGTGCGCCATTGGGCGTTTGGCACCTTGGTTGGTGCGCCAATGGGCGTTTGGCAGCCTGGTTGGTGCGCCAATGGGCGTTTGGCAGCCTGGTTGGTGCGCCATTGGGCGTTTGGCAGCCTGGTTGGTGCGCCAAGACTTGGTGCCAAAATTTGCTTGTGTGTGGCGTTGGCAACGCCAGATTCAAGTTGGCAACGCCAACTTTGCTTCTTCCAGGGCCAAGCTTGCCTTGCTTGTGTGTGGCGTTGGCAACGCCAGATTCAAGTTGGCAACGCCAACTTGCTTCTTCCAGGGCCAAGCTTGATAGTGTGGCGTTGTTAGCCTGCGTTGTCCTCAAAAACGCCAATGCTTCCTAGCTCAAACAACGTGCTCGAGCTTCCATATTAGTGCCAAAATTGCTTGTGTGTGTGGCGTTGGCAACGCCACTCTCAAGTTGGCAACGCCAACTTTGCTTCTTGTCTTCCTCCAGGGCCAAGTTCCTTGCTTGTGTCTTGTGTGTGTGGCGTTGGCAACTTGGTTCTAGAGTTGGCACGCCAACCTTGCTTCCAGGGCCAAGTTTGCTTGGTTGTGTGGCGTTGGCAACGCCCATCTTGAGTTGGCAACGTGCTCGAGCCTCCTTTCCTAGCTCCAGGCATTGCTTCCCACGTTGCCAGTGAACACGCCCATAGAAGCTGGCGTTGGCAACGTGCTCGAGCCTTCTTCAAGGCTCTAAAACTTGCTTCCCACGTTGGCAACGTGAATGGTGCCTAGTCTTGGCGTTGGCAACTTGAATGTTGCCTAGTCTTGGCGTTGGCAACTTGGATGTTGCATGTGATGGGCGTTGGCAACTTGGATGTTGCTTAGTCTTGTGTGTGGCGTTGGCAACTTGATTCTAGAGTTGGCAACGTGGATTCCAAGTTGGCAACGCCAACTCTTGCCTTGGTTGCCTCCAGGACCAAGCTTGCCTTGTGTTGTGGAGTTGGCAACGTGGATTCCAAGTTGGCAACGCCAACTCTTGCCTTGGTTGCCTCCAGGACCAAGCTTGCCTTGTGTTGTGGAGTTGGCAACGTGGATTCCAAGTTGGCAACGCCAACTTTTCCCAGCTTGCATCATTCTTGCTTCCATGCCTCCTTGTTTCATCACCTATCATCAACAAGGGAAATAGCTTCAAAGTCTTACCAATTCAAGCAATAAATTTCATGAGATTCATTCATACTCATTCATATATGCATTCCTTAAATCATTTGCATGAATTTGGCTAGAATTAACATGTTCCTTAATATCATCATGCATGGAAACAAAACTCATAAAAGGACTTGTTTATTTAGAGAAAATGAGTGAAATTAAGCTAAAACTAACTAAGCTAACTAACTAATAATGCAAATATGCATTTGCATCAATACCTCTTCCCCAAAAACCCTTCACCTATCCAATCCCATCTTTCTCTTCACCACTCACATCCATCCTTCATAAAACCCCACCTACCTCACCATTCAAATTCAAACCACTTTCCCTCCCAAACCCACCCATAATGGCCGAACCCTACCCCTCCCCTCACCCCTCTATAAACACGTCTTCACTCCTTCATTTTCACACACCCTAAACACTACTTCTTCCCCTTTTGACCGAACCACCTAGCCATCTCCCTCTCCTCTATTTCTTCTTCTTCTACTCTCTTCTTTCTTCTTTTGCTCGAGGACGAGCAAACCTTTTAAGTTTGGTGTGGTAAAAGCATTGCTTTTTGTTTTTCCTTAACCATTTATGGCATCCAAGGCCGGAGAAACCTCTAGAAAGATGAAAGGGAAGGCAAAAGCTTTCACCTCCGAGTCATGGGAGATGGAGAGATTCATCTCAAGGGTGCATCAAGACCACTTCTATGAAGTTGTGGCCATGAAGAAGGTGATCCATGAGGTCCCTTTCAAACTCAAAAAGGGTCAACTTTGATCAAAGGTTGGACCAAGTCCTCATAGACATTTATGAAGAGGGCGTTCAATGAAAGAGAGATTCAAGAGGGAAGCCGGTTCAACTGAGAAGGCATGATCTCAATCCCATCACTAAGAAAAGGATGGAGCAAACAAGAGATCCCACTCATCATGAAATCCCTGAGATACCTCAAGGGATGCACTTTCCTCCACAAAACTACTGGGAGCAAATCAACACCTCCCTAGGAAAATTGAGTTCCAACATGGGACAACTAAGGGTGGAGCACCAAGAACATTCCATCCTCCTCCATGAAATTAGAGAGGATCAAAGAATCATGAGAGAGGAGCAACAAAGTCAAGGAAGAGACATTGAGGAGCTCAAGCACTCCATAAGACCTTCAAGAGGAAGAACAAGCCGCCATCACTGAGGTGGACCCGTTCTTTAATCTCCTTGTTCTTTATTTTCTTGTTTTCGAATTTTTATGCTTATGTTTGTCCATGTTTGTGTCTTATGATCATTAGTGTCTTAGTGTCTATGCCTTAAAGTTATGAATGTCCTATGAATCCATCACCTTTCTTAAATGAAAACTGTTTTTAATCACAAAAGAACAAGAAGTACAGGATTTCGAATTCATCTTTAAAACTAGCTTAATTAGTTTGATGTGGTGGCAATACTTTTTGTTTTCTGAATGTATGCTTGAACAGTGCATATGTCTTTTGAATTTGTGGTTCATGAATGTTGGCTCTTGAAAGAATGATGAAAAAGGAGACATGTTACTGAGGATCTGAAAAATCATAAAAATGATTCTTGAAGCAAGAAAAAGCAGTGAATACAAAAAAAAAAAAGAAGGAGAAAAACGAAAAAGAAAAAAGGGGAGAACGAAAAAGAAAAGAAAAAGAAAGAAATAAAGTTGTGATCCAAGGCAAAAAGAGTGTGCTTAAGAACCCTGGACACCTCTAATTGGGGACTTTAGCAAAGCTGAGTCACAATCTGAAAAGGTTCACCCAATTATGTGTCTGTGGCATGTATGTATCCGGTGGTAATACTGGAAGACAGAGTGCTTAGAGCCACGGCCAAGACTCAATAAGTAGCTGTGTTCAAGAATCATCATACTTAACTAGGAGAATCAATAACACTATCTGGATTCTGAGTTCCTAAAGAAGCCAATCATTCTGAATTTCAAAGGATAAAGTGAGATGCCAAAACTGTTCAGAGGCAAAAAGCTACTAGTCCCGCTCATCTAATTTGGAGCTAAGTTTCATTGATAATTTGGAGTCTATAGTATATTCTCTTCTTTTTATCTTATTTGATTTTCAGTTGCTTGAGGACAAGCAACAATTTAAGTTTGGTGTTGTGATGAGCGGATAATTTGTACGCTTTTTGGCATTTTTTTTAGTATGTTTTTAGTATGATTTAGTTAGTTTTTAGTATATTTTTATTAGTTTTTAGTTAAAATTTACTTTTCTGGACTTTACTATGAGTTTGTGTGTTTTTCTGTGATTTCAGGTATTTTCTGGCTGAAATTGAGGGACCTAAGCAAAAATCTGATTCAGAGACTAAAAAGAACTGCAGATGCTGTTGGATTCTGACCTCCCTGCACTTGATGTGGATTTTCTGGACCTACAGAAGTCCAATTGGCGCGCTCTCAATGGCGTTGGAAAGTAGACATCCTGGGCTTTCCAGCAATATATGATAGTCCATACTTTGCCCAAGATTTGATGGCCCAAACCGGCGTTCAAAGTCACCTTCAGAATTTCCAGCGTTAAACGCCGGAACTGGCACCAAAATGGGAGTTAAACGCCCAAACTGGCATAAAAGCTGGCGTTTAACTCCAAGAAGAGTCTCTACACGAAAATGCTTCATTGCTCAGCCCAAGCACACACCAAGTGGGCACGGAAGTGGATTTTTATGTCATTTACTCATCTCTGTACACCCTAGGCTACTAGTTCTCTATATATAGGACCTTTTACCATTGTATTTACATCTTTCAATCTTAGGATCTTTTGATCATGTTTTGATGATTGAACCATCTTTGGGAGGCTGGCCTCACGGCCATGCCTAGACCTTATTCTTATGTATTTTCAATGGTGGAGTTTCTACACACCATAGATTAAGGTGTGGAGCTCTGTTGTACCTCGAGTATTAATGCAATTACTATTGTTCTTCTATTCAATTCCGCTTGTTCTTGTTCCAAGATATCACTTGTTCTTCAACTTGATGAATGTGATGATCCGTGACACTCATCATCATTCTCACCTATGAACGTGTGACTGACAACCACCTCCGTTCTACCTTCGATTGGGTGAATATCTCTTGGATTCCTGATACACGATGCATGGTTGATCGCCTGACAACCGAGTGCTCGCCTGACAACCGAACCAGCCATTCCGTGAGATCAGAGTCTTCGTGGTATAGGTAAGAACTGATGGCGGCATTCAAGAGAATCCGGAAGGTCTAACCTTGTCTGTGGTATTCTGAGTAGGATTCAATGATTGAATGACTGTGACGTGCTTCAAACTCCTGAAGGCGGGGCATTAGTGACAGACGCAAAAGAATCACTGGATTCTATTCCGGCCTGATTGAGAACCGACAGATGGATAGCCGTGCCGTGACAGGGTGCGTTGAACATTTCCACTGAGAGGATGGGAGGTAGCCACTGACAACGGTGAAACCCTTGCATAAGCTTGCCATGGAAAGGAGTAAGAAGGATTGGATGAAGACAATAGGAAAGCAGAGAGACGGAAGGGACAAAGCATCTTCATACGCTTATCTGAAGCTCTCACCAATGATATACATAAGTATCTCTATCTTTATCTTTATGTTTTATTCATATATCACCCATACCCATTTGAGTCTGCCTGACTAAGATTTACAAGGTGACCATAGCTTGCTTCATACCAACAATCTCCGTGGGATCGACCCTTACTCGCGTAAGGTTTATTACTTGGACGACCCAGTGCACTTGCTGGTTAGTTGTGCGGAGTTGTGATAGAGAGTTGAGATTGCAATGAGCGTACCATGTTGATGGCGCCATTGATGATCACAATTTCGTGCACCAGCATCCAAGGCCGGAGAAACCTCTAGAAAGAGGAAAGAGAAGGCAAAAGCTTCCACCTTCGAGTCATGGGAGATGGAGAGATTCATCTCAAGGGTGCATCAAGACCACTTCTATGAAGTCGTGGCCTTGAAGAAAGTGATCCCCGAGGTCCCTTTCAAACTCAAAAAGAGTGAATATCCGGAGATCCGACATGAGATTCAAAGAAGAGGTTGGGAAGTTCTTACCAACCCCATTCAACAAGTCAGAATTTTGATGGTTCAAGAGTTCTATGCCAATGCATGGATCACCAAGAGCCATGATCAAAGTGTGAACCCGAACCCAAAGAATTGGCTTACAATGGTTCGGGGGAAATACTTAGATTTTAGTCTGGAAAATGTAAGGTTGGCATTCAACTTGCCCATGATGCAAGGAGATGAACATCCTTACACTAGAAGGGTCAACTTTGATCAAAGGTTGGACCAAGTCCTCACTGACATTTGTGAAGAGGGCGCCCAATGGAAGAGAGATTCAAGAAGGAAGCCGGTTCAATTGAGAAGGCATGACCTCAAGCCCGTGGCTAGGGGATGGTTGGAGTTTATCCAACGCTCAATCATTCCCACTAGCAACCGGTCTGAAGTTACTCTAGACCGGGCCATCATGATCCATAGCATCATGATTGGAGAAGAAGTAGAAGTTCATGAGGTTATAGCCCAAGAACTCTATAAGGTGGCGGACAAGTCCTCTACCTTGGCAAGGTTAGCCTTTCCTCATCTTATTTGTCACCTCTGTTATTCAGTAGGAGTTGACATAGAAGGAGACATCCTCATTGATGAGGACAAGCCCATCACTAAGAAAAGGATGGAGCAAACAAGAGACCCCACTCATCATGAAATCCTTGAAATGCCTAAAGGGATGCACTTTCCTCCACAAAACTATTGAGAGAAACTAAATACCTCCCTAGGAGAATTGAGTTCCAACATGGGACAACTAAGGGTGGAGCACCAAGAACATTCCATCCTCCTCCATGAAATTAGAGAAGATCAAAGAATCATGAGAGAGGAGCAACAAAGGCAAGGAAGAGATATTGAGGAGCTCAAGCACTCCATAAGACCTTCAAGAGGAAGAACAAGCCGCCATCACTAAGGTGGACCCGTTCTTTAATCTCCTTGTTCTTTATTTTTCTGTTTTTCGAATTTCTATGCTTATGTTTACCCATGTTTGTGTCTTATGATCATTAGTGTCTATGCCTTAAAGTTATGAATGTCCTATGAATCCATCACCTCTCTTAAATAAACAATGTTCTTAATTAAAAAAAAAAGAAGAATTGCTTGAATTTTGAATTTTATAACAGATTAATTATTTTGATGTGGTGGCAGCACTTTTGTTTTCTGAATGTATGCTTGAACAGTGCATATGTCTTTTGAATTTGTGGTTCATGAATGTTAAAGTTGTTGGCTCTTGAAAGAATGATGAAAAAGGAGACATGTTACTGAGGATCTGAAAAATCATAAAAATGATTCTTGAAGCAAGAAAAAGCAGTGAATACAAAAAAAAAGCGAAAAAAAAGAAAAAAAAACGAAAAAAAGAAAAAAAGAAAGAAAGAGAAAAAGAAAGAAATAAAGTTGTGATCCAAGGCAAAAAGAGTGTGCTTAAGAACCCTGGACACCTTTAATTGGGGACTCTAGCAAAGCTGAGTCACAATCTGAAAAGGTTCACCCAATTATGTGTCTGTGGCATGTATGTATCCGGTGGTAATACTGGAAGACAAAGTGCTTTGGGCCACGGCCAAGACTCATAAAGTAGCTGTGTTCAAGAATCATCATACTTAACTAGGAGAATCAATAACACTATCGGGATTTTGAGTTCCTAAAGAAGCCAATCATTCTGAATTTCAAAGGATAGAGTGAGATGCCAAAACTGTTCAGAGGCAAAAAGCTAAAAGCCCCGCTCATCTAATTAATACTGATCTTCATAGATGTTTTTGGAATTCATTGCATATTCTCTTCTTTTTATCTTATTTGATTTTCAGTTGCTTGAGGACAAGCAACAATTTAAGTTTGGTGTTTTGATGAGCGGATAATTTGTACGCTTTTTGGCATTGTTTTTAGTATGTTTTTAGTAGATTTAGTTAAGCTTTTAGTATATTTTTATTAGTTTTTAGTTAAAATTCACTTTTCTGGACTTTACTATGAGTTTGTGTGTTTTTCTGTGATTTCAGGTATTTTCTGGCTGAAATTGAGGGACCTGAGCAAAAATCTGATTCAGAGACTGAAAAGGACTGCAAATGCTGTTGGATTCTGACCTCCCTGCACTCGAAGTGGATTTTCTGGAGCTACAGATACCCAATTGGCGCGATCTCAACGGCGTTGGAAAGTAGACATCTTGGGCTTTCCAGCAATATATGATAGTCTATACTTTGCCCAAGATTTGATGGCTCAAACCGGCGTTCAAAGTCACCTTCAGAATTCCCAGCGTTAAACGCCGGAACTGGCACCAAAGTGGGAGTTAAACGCCCAAACTGGCACAAAAGCTGGCGTTTAACTCCAAGAGAAGTCTCTACACGAAAATGCTTCATTGCTCAGCCCAAGCACACACCAAGTGGGCCCGGAAGTGGATTTTTATGTCATTTACTCATCTTTGTAATTCTTAAGCTACTAGTTCCCTATAAATAGGACCTCTTACTATTGTATTTTCATCTTTTGATCACTTCAGATCTCTAGATCATCTTCGGACATCTAGTTCTTAGATCAGATCTTGGTTCTTCTGGTTCCCTCTTTGGGACCGAAGCCAATGATCACTCTTGTTCTTATGTATTTTCAACGGTGGAGTTTCTACACACCATAGATTAAGGTGTGGAGCTCTGCTGTACCTCGAGTATTAATGCAATTACTATTGTTCTTCTATTCAATTCCGCTTGTTCTTGTTCCAAGATATCACTTGTTCTTCAACTTGATGAATGTGATGATCCGTGACACTCATCATCATTCTCACCTATGAACGTGTGACTGACAACCACCTCCGTTCTACCTTAGATTGAGTGAATATCTCTTGGATTCCTGATACACGACGCATGGTTGATCGCCTGACAACCGAGCGCTCGCCTGACAACCGAGCCAGCCATTCCGTGAGATCAGAGTCTTCGTGGTATAGGCTAGAACTGATGGCGGCATTCAAGAGAATCCGGAAGGTCTAACCTTGTCTGTGGTATTCTGAGTAGGATTCAATGATTGAATGACTGTGACGTGCTTCAAACTCGCAATTGTGGGGCGTTAGTGACAGACGCAAAAGAATCACAGGATTCTATTCCGACATGATCGAGAACCGACAGCTGGATAGCCGTGCCGTGACAGGGTACGTTGAACATTTCCACTGAGAGGATGGGAGGTAGCCACTGACAACGGTGAAACCCTTGCATAAGCTTGCCATGGAAAGGAGTAAGAAGGATTGGATGAAGACAGTAGGAAAGCAGAGAGACGGAAGGGACAAAGCATCTCCATTCGCTTATCTGAAGTTTTTTCCAATGAATTGCATAAGTATCTCTATCTTTATCTTTTATTCATATTTCATCTATACCCATTTGAGTCTACCTGACTGAGATTTACAAGGTGACCATAGCTTGCTTCATACCAACAATCTCTGTGGGATCGACCCTTACTCGCGTAAGGTTTATTACTTCGACGACCCAGTACACTTGCTGGTTAGTTGTGCGAAGTTGTGATAAAGAGTTGAGATTGCAATTGTGCGTACCATGTTGATGGCGCCATTGATGATCACAATTTCGCATACCAAATATCTTCCTTGCTAAGTCACCATCCAAACTACAAGTTGAATGGGTAATCATCTCATTTTTCAGATTCCTTGGCCCATATCAATATGCATTGTTAGAAACGGATGGTCAACTTAGAACTTTGTGGGTTAGAGAGTAAGAAAGAGTTGGATGTTGGTGGGCAATTTGAATCAAGGTGCATAGGGGATGGAAGTTCAAACTTTGAAATCCAAAAGTAGAGTGAAGCTCAATTCTATAGAATTAGGATGAGGATTAGGAGTTCTAAGGAGAATTCAAGAAATTTGTCACCCAAGTCACCCAATTGGAAGCATGAAGATCAAGAAGAAAGGGAGTTGACAAACAAAGTATGGGACCCCAGAATATACTAGATAACTATCAACTTTGTGTCCTTGTACTCGCTTAAGATCTCTTGGTAGCTTGACGCGTTTAGTTTGGGATCCCGGTGGACATTGAAAATGAAAACATTGGTGGGGATTCAAGGAAGAGTTCAAGCATAAGCTACCATAGCAAGGACTCCACCAAATGTCCAACTTAAGGACTTTAAATAAAAGTGCTAGATGAGAGACACCCCACCATGGTAAACTCTTTCCATTCTCTTGTATATATAATCAATGAATGAACTGAGTTGTCATTGCTAGGTAGTTTCCTTCTTTTCATACTTTTGCATATCTTGCTTTGATTGCTAGGTTGCTTGTTAGGTTCATGATTTGATTGGAATAATTGTTTTTGAATTGCATTTTGCTAAAAGTGCAAGTTTTGTTTGTTTTGTCTTTGAAAATTTAAAAAAAAAATAAAAGATTTTTTGTTAAATTTGAATTTTGGTTGATTTAGAATGTTTATAGGTTAGGAGAGTGTTAAATTCTATTTTTATGCTTCCAAAAAAAATTTCACGCCACGTGTAAGCGTGGCCGACGCGCAAGCGTCGTGTGTCATATTTGGACTCAAGGTACAAAAACCAGAGAGTTGTGTTGGAGTGGTGCTGGCATTGTGAGAATAGCATAATTTGGCTCCCACGCATACTTACGCATCACTTGTACTTTTTGCGTTCCACGCGTATGCGTGGGCGACGCTTACACGTCGCGTGTCCCTCCTGCCTTCCACGCGTCGCCTTTGCACCCTGTTCACACACTTTTCTTTTTTTTCTCTTTTTTTCCATTTCTTTTCTTCTTCTCTCCCCTTTTCTTTATTTCACTCCTCCAACCATCACCCACCACTATCATTCACCATCCACCATCTTCTCCTTTAGTTAGTTAGTTAGTTAGTTAGTTAGTTGCCTAGTTAGTTAGTTACTACAATTTTCTATTTTGGTACTAAATGTTGGATTATTGATTTTATTTACTGATTTTGATGTTAATTTCTGCTGATTACCCATGAGATACTATCCTAGCATCATTGTTGTTAATATTCATTGTTGGAATCCTTTATTGAGGTTATAATTTGTTACTTGGTTCTGAGTTCTTCATGCTTAATTTTGTGCATACCAAGTGCAAGAGGATTGCTTTTCAAGCATTCTAAATCTTTTGAATTGCATGTTGTAGCTAGCCCACATGTGATTGGAACTCTTTACGTTGACTAGGCAATTTCTTGATATTGGATGACGTGCATTTATCTCAATGCATTGTGTTGCTTGATCACATGCATCCATATGTTATGCTTATGCCTTAAGGACATGTTGACCCTCAATTGTTTAACAATGTGCTCTACACATACGTGAAACTAGTCATTTTGGCATAATGCCCCAATTGTGAATTTGGATTGTAAGCTCACCTAGTGACATCTTTTTGGAATTGTCAATCTATATGGACCTTTCTTGCTATGTGATTGATTTCACCTCTAGTCTCTTTTACTACTTTGCATAGCAACCATGTGTCCTATTTTCTGTCCACTAGGTGATGGGAATCAAAATTCAAAGTGTGTCATTGGTTGATGTGTGATTTTCATTGTTCCTTTATCATTAAAGTCTCCCTGCACATCAACCAATGTCCCTTCATCTTTCAATTCACAATTGTTTGATTATCGCTTGAATGCTTTCATGCTTCTTTATGACTTGTTTGTTGTTATTAACTTACAAGTTTTCTTTGAAGCATCTCAAGCACACTAGAATGAGTAAAGTGCATGTTTCTTTTGTGTAACCGTGACATAGCTTTTTATGTTAGTGTGTGTGTTCTAAACTACGCGCAACTTAGAATGCATACTTACTTTTATCCATGCTACACCTTGGGTCACTCACTTCATTCTAGTGATTATTACCTCATTACAACAATATATGCTTCCTCACTTTTGCATTTACTTGTTTTCCTATCTGGTTTTATATTTTTTATGGAAGATGCACCATAAGCAACAAGGGAAGCGGAAGAAAGAACATGTAGCAACCAGTTGACCCACTAGCTGAAGGTGGCAATCCGAAAAGTCACCATATTACCCTTGCTCATCTTTGAATGCACCGAGGACAGTGTAAACTTTTAAGTGTGGGGAGGTCGTCCGACCGAAACATTTATTTTTGGGTGACAAATTTCTAATCCTAACATTTCCACGTTTTATTTTTTTATTATTAGGTCTTTTGAAATTTTAGATGCATTTTCTAGGTTTGCATATATGTATAATAAGCTTAGTTAAAATAATGAAATTCTCCAAGAAAAATATTCTTAATAGGGCATTGACATCCCAGTTGATTTGAGTAAAAATTTTTCATTGAACTTGCTTGAATTATACATTGTGAAACATGTTTTGAGCTAAGAATACACAACCTTGTGAGTTTTGAGCCTAATTGTGTGGTTATATCATATGACCACTATTTTCCTTCTTATGTGTGATTATTCTCTTTCTATGTTGTAATCTTTGATTTGTTTAATTCTTTATATGTCCATTATTCCATGTATACATGTAATCTTTGAAGCCATCATTTCATTTAGCTCACTTACCCAAATAGCCTACCTTTCATCAACCATTGTTAGCCAATTTTGAGCTTATTTTAATTCTCTCTAGTTCTTAATTTTAGCACATTACAAGCCTTAAAGCAAAAAATAATAAATGTCCTTAATTTGGATCTTTGATTAGCTTAGGCTAGTGAGTGTGTGTATCATTCAAGTGTGGGGAAACTTGGGACGTTGGTTGAGATAAAAGTATGTTTTGTATTTTCATTGAAGATCTTGGGAATTTGGTACATACTCATGCATTAAATGTTAAACCATATGCATTGATGCTCTTGTATATATTTTTAGTTTGAAAAGAAAAAAATAAAAGAAAAAGAAAAATATATACATATAAAAAATGAATGAAAAAAAAAAGAAAAGAAAAAGAAAGCAATAAAAAGGGGACAAAAATGCCCCAAAGTAAAGTAATAATAACAATGCATATGTGTTATGTTAAAAAAAATAAAAGAGAATGCATGAGTGTGTGAAAAAGTGAAGAATGGGTAGTTAGGTTTATATTTGAATTGTATAGGTTGTAGGTTAGGTGAGAGCTTAAGTTAATCAAAGATTCAAATTCTAGTCCACTTAACCATATACAATCCTACCTTGACCCTAGCCCTATTACAACCTTATGGAAAGTCCTCATGATAATTGTATGCATGCATTGAATGATTGTTGATTGTTAGATGAAAAAGAAATCTTAGAAAGCATGATTAGGGGAGAATTGAGTGAACCAACCCTATACACTTGAATGACTAGAGCGGATACACATCTGGTGAGGGTTCGATTGCTTAATTATATGTTTTCATCATGATCATCACTTTTCTTGCAAGTTTGTAAAATCTCTTAATAACTAAATTCAATTGTTTTGGTTGCTATTACTTTAGACTCTATGCATATATATGTTTTCTTGGGGATTGATTTATTTTGACCAAGTAATTGCATGCATTTAGATAGTTGCATCTAGGTAGATGCATATCGATACGTTGAATATAGATAGTTTGCATTGAATAAATGTTTATTCCCTTTGTTTCCTTCTTGATTTTAGCATGAGGACATGCCTGGTTTATGTTCATACCCTGGGTCGAGCTGTCCGACCTGGGATGTTCGACAGACAAAGTGACCGACCTCTTCAGGTCAGGACAACCCGACCTCTTCCCAAAGAGCTCGGTCAAGTCCCCAGAAAGCCCAAAGAAGGGCCCAAATAGAGGAACATGCCCCAAATCCTAAGGCGGCCCAAGCCTACAGAGAGAAGGGCGGTTCCCTTAAAGACAAAGATGACCTCACTTAAAGATAAGATAAAGATAATATAAGATAACTAACTTATCTTATCCACAGAAGGCCACATCTCACCATTATAAATACACTGGAGCACCCAGGTATAACTCATACTCTGATTTTACTCAATACCTGCTTAATACCCTTGCTAACTTAAGCATCGGAGTCCCTTGCAGGTACCCCCACCCTCCGGGGACGAAGGATCAGCAGCACTTTCAGTCCCACAAGTCGGACATACCAGCTCCGGCGGCTATATACCTGCCGGACACATCGGCTCCGACCAACACAGAAGATCTCGACCGAGATTGATCTACAGTTTCAGGTAACCCTCGGAATATTGGCGCCGTTGCCGGGGAACCTGGAAGTCATCCCAACACCATGGCGGACAACCATGACAACGACCACGACTCAGGTTTGGAGGATAGAACGCCGCACAAGAACACGGATCCTATACTTAAAGATACTCCGGAACCAATGGAGACAAAAATTCATCAAATCCAGGCATGATAGAAGCACTTCAAAATCGATTAAAGCAACTTGAGAAAGAAGCCCAACATCAACGCGAAAAAGAAGAGGATCTACATCGGGAGATAAGGCGGCGCCGAGAATTAGAAGATAAGCTTATGAAACTCGAAGCTGATCTCAAAACTAAAGCTACTCGACCCTGCACAGAGGATAGCTCTCAGAAAGATCAAGATCCATTCTCCAGGGAAATTATGAAGACCAAAATCCCAAAAGATTTCAAACTTCTGAATATGACTCTATATGACGGCATGATGAGCGGATAATTTATACGCTTTTTGGCATTGTTTTTAGTATGTTTTCAGTAGGATTTAGTTAGTTTTTAGTATATTTTTATTAATTTTAAGTTAAAATTCACTTTTCTGGACTTTACTATGAGTTTGTGTGTTTTTCTGTGAGCGAAAATCTGATTCAAAGACTGAAAAGGACTACAGATGCTGTTGGATTCTGACCTCCCTGCACTCGAAGTAGATTTCCTGGAGCTACAGAAGCCCAATTGGCGCGCTCTCAACGGCGTTGGAAAGTAGACATCCTGGGCTTTCCAGCAATATATGATACTCCATACTTTGCCCAAGATTTGATGGCCCAAACCGGCGTTCAAAGTCACCTTCAGAATTCCTAGCGTTAAACGCCGGAACTGGCACCAAAGTGGGAGTTAAACGCCCAAACTGGCACAAAAGCTGGCGTTTAACTCCAAGAAAAGTCTCTACACGAAAATGCTTCAATGCTCAGCCCAAGCACATACCAAGTGGGCCCAGAAGTGGATTTTTATGTCATTTACTCATCTTTGTAATTCTTAAGCTACTAGTTCCCTATAAATAGAACCTTTTGCTATTGTATTTTTCATCTTTTGATCACTTCAGATCTTTAGATCATCTTCGGACATCTAGTTCTTAGATCATTGGGGGCTGGCCTCACGGCCATGCCCAGACCTTGTTCTTATGTATTTTCAACGGTGGAGTTTCTACACACCATAGATTAAGGTGTGGAGCTCTGCTGTACCTCGAGTATTAATGCAATTACTATTGTTCTTCTATTCAATTCCGCTTGTTCTTGTTCCAAGATATCACTTGTTCTTCAACTTGATGAATGTGATGATCCGTGACACTCATCATCATTCTCACCTATGAATGTGTGACGGACAACCACCTCCGTTCTACCTTAGATTGGGTGAATATCTCTTGGATTCATGATACATGATGCATGGTTGATCGCCTGACAACCGAGCCAGCCATTCCGTGAGATCAGACTCTTCATGGAATAGGCTAGAACTGATGGCGGCATTTAAGAGAATCTGGAAGGTCTAACCTTGTGTGTGGTATTCTGAGTAGGATTCAATGATTGAATGACTGTGACGTGCTTCAAACTCGCGATTGTAGGGCGTTAGTGACAGACGCAAAAGAATCACTGGATTCTATTCCGACATGATCAAGAACCGACAGCTGGATAGCCGTGCCGTGACAGGGTGCGTTGAACATTTTCACTGAGAGGATGGGAGGTAGCCACTAACAACGGTGAAACCCTTGCATAAGCTTGCCATGGAAAGGAGTAAGAAAGATTGGATGTAGACAGTAGGAAAGCAGAGAGACGGAAGGGACAAAGCATCTCCATTCGCTTATCTGAAGTTCTTACCAATGAATTGCATAAGTATCTCTATCTTTATCTTTTATTCATATTTCATCTATAACCATCTGAGTCTGCCTGACTAAGATTTACAAGGTGACCATAGCTTGCTTCATACCAACAATCTCCGTGGGATCGACCCTTACTCGCGTAAGGTTTATTACTTGGACGACCCAGTGCACTTGCTGGTTAGTTGTGCGAAGTTGTGTTTATGCCATGGTATTGAGCACCAAGTCTTTGGGGCCATTACTAGGGATTATTTGAGTTGTGAAAAGTAGTGATCACAATTTCGTGCACCAAGTTTTTGGCGCCGTTGCCGGGGATTGTTTCGAGTATGGACAACTGACGGTTCATCTTGTTGCTTAGATTAGGTATTTTTCAGAGTTCTTAAGAATGAATTCTAGTGTTTCAAGGTGATGTTCTTATCATCACCAAAGCTGATTGATTATCATCAATTTAGCTCTTGAATGCAATGTCCTGCTGAAGCTTGGCTATCCATGTCTAAATCCTTTAGACTAAAAGCTTTAGACTAACATTGCATGATTCCTGGAATTCTCATTAAGAATTTTGATACCTTTATTTTCTTTTTCCACTTAATTTTCGAAAAAATCCAAAAAAATTACAAAATCATAAAAACCAAAAATATTTTTATGTTTCTTGTTTGAGTCCAGTGTCTCATTTTAAGTTTGGTGTCTTGCATGCATTGTTTATTTGATTTTGGTTCTATTTTCAAGTCAATAATACAGGGAACTGAAGATTCAGTACATGCAGCAGAGGAATTATACAGAAAAAGCTGGGCGTTCAAAACGCCCAGTGAAGAAGGAAAAACTGGCGTTTAAACGCCAGCCAGGGTGCCTGGCTGGGCGTTTAACGCCCAAAAAGGTAGTGCATTGGGCGTTAAACGCCAGAATGTGAACCATTCTGGGCGTTTAACGCCAGGATGGCACAAGAGGGAAGATTCTGTTTTTAAATTTTTTTTCAAGTTTTCAAAGTTTTTCAAAATCAAATCTTTTTCAAATCATATCTTTTCAATCAAATCTTTTTCAAAATCAATTTCTTTCCTTTTTCAAAGATACTTGCTAACAATTAATGATTTGATTCAACATTTCAAGTATGTTGCCTTTTCTGTTGAGAATGGTTTAATGTTTGAATCATATCTTTTCTTGTTAGGCAAGTCATTAATTTTTAAAATCAAATCTTTTTAAAATTATTTTCAAATCATATCATTTCAATCATATCTTTTTAAAACCATAACTTTTCAATCATATCTTTTTAATCAGATCTTTTTCAAAATAGTTTTCAATCATATCTTTTTAAATTCTAATTTCAAAATCCTTTTCAAAAATTATTTGATTTCTTTCCCACTCTTGGTTTTCGAAAATCAATTAAAGTTTTTCAAAATGTTTTTAAAATCTTTTTAATTTAATTTTCGAAATTTCTTCCCCTCTTCTCGCATCCTTCTATTTATGGAGTACCACTCCTCCTCAATGCACAATTCGAACTCTATCTGACTAAGTTCGAATTCTTCTACCTCTTCCTTCTAATTTTCTTTTTCTCTGACACCTCAAGGAATCTCTATGCTGTGACATAGAGGATTCCATAGTTTCTTGTTCTCTTCTCTTTCATATGAGCAGGAACAAAGACAAAGGCATTCTTGTTGAAGCTGACCCTGAACCTGAAAGGACCTTGAAGCGAAAGCTAAGAGAAGCTAAGGCACAACTCTCTGTAGAGGACCTAACAGAAATCTTCAAAGAAAAAGAACCCATGGCAGCCGAAAACAACAACAATGCCAACAATGCAAGGAAGGTGCTGGGTGACTTTACTGCACCTACTCCCGACTTCTATGGGAGAAGCATCTCTATCCCTGCCATTGGAGCAAACAACTTTGAGCTTAAGCCTCAATTAGTTTCTCTAATGCAACAGAATTGCAAGTTCCATGGACTTTCATTGGAAGATCCTCATCAGTTTTTAGCTGAATTCTTGCAAATCTGTGACACTGTCAAGACTAATGGAGTTGACCCTGAGGTCTACAGACTTATGCTATTCCCTTTTGCTGTAAGAGACAGAGCTAGGACATGGTTGGACTCACAACCTAAAGAAAGCCTGAACTCTTGAGAAAAGCTAGTCAATGCCTTCTTGGCAAAGTTCTTTCCACCTAAAAAATTGAGTAAGCTTAGAGTGGAAGTCCAAACCTTCAGACAGAAGGAAGGTGAATCCCTCTATGAAGCTTGGGAAAGATACAAACAATTGATCAGAAAGTGTCCCTCTGACATGCTTTCTGAATGGAGCATCATAGGTATTTTCTATGATGGTCTGTCTGAACTATCCAAGATGTCATTGGATAGCTCTGCTGGAGGATCTCTTCATCTGAAGAAGACGCCTACAGAGGCTCAAGAACTAATTGAAATGGTTGCAAATAACCAATTCATGTACACTTCTGAAAGGAATCCTGTGAACAACGGGACAAATCAGAAGAAATGAGTTCTTGAGATTGATACTCTGAATGCCATACTGGCTCAGAACAAAATATTGACCCAACAAGTCAATTTGATTTCTCAAAGTCTGTCTGGAATGCAAAATGCACCAAGCAGTACTAAGGATGCTTCATCTGAAGAAGAAGCTTATGATCCTGAGAACCCTTCAATGGAAGAGGTGAACTACATGGGAGAACCCTATGGAAACACCTATAATTCTTCATGGAGAAATCATCCAAATCTCTCATGGAAGGATCAACAGAGACATCAACAAGGTTTCAACAATAATAATGGTGGAAGAAATAGGTTTAGCAATGGCAAGCCTTTTCCATCATCTTCTCAGCAACAGACAGAGAATTCTAAGCAGAACCACTCTGACTTGGCAACCATGGTCTCTGATCTAATCAAAACCACTCAAAATTTCATGACTGAAACAAGGTCCTCCATTAGGAATTTGGAGGCACAAGTGGGACAGCTGAGCAAGAAAATTATTGAACTCCCTCCTAGTACTCTCCCAAGCAATACAGAAGAAAATCCAAAAAGAGAGTGCAAGGCCATCAACATGGCCGAATTTGGAGAGGAGGGAGAGGCAGTGAACGCCACTGAGGAAGACCTCAATGGACGTCCACTGGCCTCCAATGAGTTCCCTAATGGGGAACCATGGGAATCTGAGGCTCACACTGAGACCATAGAGATTCCAATAGATTTACTTCTGCCATTCATGAGCTCTGATGAGTATTCTTCCTCTGAAGAGGATGAGTATGTCACTGAAGAGTAAGTTGCTAAATACCTTGGAGCAATCATGAAGCTAAATGACAAGTTATTTGGTAATGAGACTTGGGAGAACGAACCTCCTTTGCTCACCAAAGAACTAGATGACTTGTCTAGGCAGAGATTACCTCAAAAGAGACAGGATCCTGGGAAGTTTTCAATACCTTGTACCATAGGCACCATGACCTTCAAGAAGGCTCTATGTGACTTAGGGTCAAGTGTAAACCTCATGCCTCTCTCTGTAATGGAGAAGCTAGGGATCTTTGAGGTACAAGCTGCAAGAATCTCACTAGAGATGGCAGACAATTCAAAGAAACAAGCTTATGGACTTGTAGAGGATGTTCTGGTAAAGGTTGAAGACCATTACATCCCTGCTGATTTCATAGTCCTAGAGACTGGGAAGTGCATGGATGAATCCATCATCCTTGGCAGACCCTTCCTAGCCACAGCTAAGGCTGTGATTGATGTTGATAGAGGTGAATTGATCATTCAAGTGAATGAAGAACCCTTTGTGTTTAAGGCTCAAGGATATCCCTCTGTCACCATGGAGAGGAAGCATGAAGAGCTTCTCTCAAAGCAGAGTGAAACAGAGCCCCCACAGTCAAACTCTAAGTTTGGTGTTGGGAGGCCACAACCAAACTCTAAGTTTGGTGTTGAACCCCCACATTCAAACTCTAAGTTTGGTGTTGGGAGGTTCCAACATTGCTCTGAGTATCTGTGAGGCTCCATGAGAGCCCTCTGTCAAGCTACTGACATTAAAGAAGCGCTTGTTGGGAGGCAACCCAATGTTATATTTTATCTATTTTCCTTTGTTATTTTATGTTTTCTATAGGTTGATGATCATGAGAAGTCCCAAACTCAAGTGAAAAAGCAAAAACAGAATGAAAAACAGGAAGAAAAATAGCACACCCTGGAGGAAGAACCTACTGGCGTTTAAACGCCAGTAAGGCTAGCAGATGGGCGTTTAACGCCCAGTCTGGCACCATTCTGGGCGTTTAACGCCAGAAAGGGGCATCAGACTGGCGTTAAACGCCAGAAAAGGGCAAGCACTTGGCGTTAAACGCCAGAAATGGGCACCAGCCCGGCGTTTAACGCCAGAATTGGCTCAAAACGCATTTTTGCATGCCATTTGGTGCAGGGATGACTTTTCCTTGACACCTCAGGATCTGTGGACCTCATAGGATCCCCACCAACCCCACCACCCTCATTCTTCTTCACCCATTCACCAATCACCTTAATACCTCTTCCCCAAAAACCCTTCACCTATCAAATTCCATCTTTCTCTTCACCACTCACATCCATCCTTCATAAAACCCCACCTACCTCACCATTCAAATTCAAACCACTTTCCCTCCCAAACCCACCCATAATGGCCGAACCCTACCCCTCCCCTCACCCCTATATAAACCCATCTTCACTCCTTCATTTTTACACACCCTAAACACTACTTCTTCCCCCTTTGGCCGAACCACATAGCCTCCTCCATCTCCTCAATTTTTTCTTCTTCTACTCTTTCTTCTTTTGCTCGAGGACGAGCAAACCTTTTAAGTTTGGTGTGGTAAAAGCATCGCTTTTTGTTTTTCCATAACCATTTATGGCATCCAAGGCCGGAGAAACCTCTAGAAAGAGGAAAGGGAAGGCAAAAGCTTCCACCTCCGAGTCATGGGAGATGGAGAGATTCATCTCAAGGGTGCATCAAGACCACTTCTATGAAGTCGTGGCCTTGAAGAAAGTGATCCCCGAGGTCCCTTTCAAACTCAAAAAGAGTGAATATCCAGAGATCCGACATGAGTTTCGAAGAAGAGGTTGGGAAGTTCTTACCAACCCCATTCAACAAGTCAGAATCTTGATGGTTCAAGAGTTCTATGCCAATGCATGGATCACCAAGAGCCATGATCAAAGTGTGAACCCGAACCCAAAGAATTGGCTTACAATGGTTCAGGGGAAATACTTAGATTTTAGTCCGGAAAATGTAAGGTTGGCATTCAACTTGCCCATGATGCAAGGAGATGAACATCCTTACACTAGAAGGGTCAACTTTGATCAAAGGTTGGACCAAGTCCTCACTGACATTTGTGAAGAGGGCGCCCAATGGAAGAGAGATTCAAGAGGGAAGCCGGTTCAACTGAGAAGGCATGACCTCAAGCCCGTGGCTAGGGGATGGTTGGAGTTTATCCAACGCTCAATCATTCCCACTAGCAACCGGTCTGAAGTTACTCTAGACCGGGCCATCATGATCCATAGCATCATGATTGGAGAAGAAGTAGAAGTTCATGAGGTTATAGCCCAAGAACTCTATAAGGTGGCGGACAAGTCCTCTACCTTGGCAAGGTTAGCCTTTCCTCATCTCATTTGTCACCTCTGTTATTCAGTAGGAGTTGACATAGGAGGAGACATCCTCATTGATGAGGACAAGCCCATCACTAAGAAAAGGATGGAGCAAACAAGAGACCCCAGTCATCATGAAATCCCTGAAATGTCTCAAAGGATGCACTTTCCTCCACAAAACTATTGGGAGCAACTAAATACCTCCCTAGGAGAATTGAGTTCCAACATGGGACAACTAAGGGTGGAGCACCAAGAACATTCCATCCTCCTCCATGAAATTAGAGAAGATCAAAGAATCATGAGAGAGGAGCAACAAAGGCAAGGAAGAGATATTGAGGAGCTCAAGCACTCCATAATACCTTCAAGAGGAAGAACAAGCCGCCATCACTGAGGTGGACCCGTTCTTTAATCTCCTTGTTCTTTATTTTTCTGTTTTTTCGAATCTTATGCTTATGTTTATCCATGTTTGTGTCTTATGATCATTAGTGTCTTAGTGTCTATGCCTTAAAGTTATGAATGTCCTATGAATCCATCACCTTTCTTAAATGAAAAATGTTTTAATCACAAAAGAACAAGAAGTACATGATTTCAAATTCATCCTTAAAACTAGCTTAATTATTTTGATGTGGTGACAATACTTTTTGTTTTCTGAATGTATGCTTGAACAGTGCATATGTCTTTTGAATTTGTGGTTCATGAATGTTAAAATTGTTGGCTCTTGAAAGAATGATGAAAAAGGAGACATGTTACTGAGGATCTGAAAAATCATAAAAATGATTCTTGAAGCAAGAAAAAGCAGTGAATACAAAAAAAAAAAAGAGGAAGCGAAAAAAAAAAACGAAAAAAGGAGAAAGAGAAAAAGAAAGAAAAAGAAAAAAATAAAGTTGTGATCCAAGGCAAAAAGAATGTGCTTAAGAACCCTGGACACCTCTAATTGGGGACTCTAGCAAAGCTGAGTCACAATCTGAAAAGGTTCACCCAATTATGTGTCTGTGGCATGTATGTATCCGGTGGTAATACTGGAAGACAGAGTGCTTTGGGCCACGGCCAAGACTCAATAAGTAGCTGTGTTCAAGAATCATCATACTTAATTAGGAGAATCAATAACACTATCTGGATTCTGAGTTCCTAAAGAAGCCAATCATTCTGAATTTCAAAGGATAAAGTGAGATGCCAAAACTGTTCGGAGGCAAAAAGCTACTAGTCCCGCTCATCTAATTTGGAGCTAAGTTTCATTGATAATTTGGAGTCTATAGTATATTCTCTTCTTTTTATCTTATTTGATTTTCAGTTGCTTGGGGACAAGCAACAATTTAAGTTTGGTGTTGTGATGAGCGGATAATTTATACGCTTTTTGGCATTGTTTTTAGTATGTTTTCAGTAGGATTTAGTTAGTTTTTAGTGTATTTTTATTAGTTTTTAGTTAAAATTCACTTTTCTGGACTTTACTATGAGTTTGTGTATTTTTCTGTGATTTCAGGTATTTTCTGGCTGAAATTGAGGGACCTGAGCAAAAATCTTATTCAAAGACTGAAAAGGACTGCAGATGCTGTTGGATTCTGACCTCCTTGCACTCGAAGTGGATTTTCTTGAGCTACAGAAGCCCAATTGACGCGTTCTCAACGGCGTTAGAAAGTAGACATCTTGGGCTTTCCAGCAATATATGATAGTCCATACTTTGCCCAAGATTTGATGGCCCAAACCGGCGTTCAAAGTCACCTTCAGAATTCCCAGCGTTAAACGCCGGAACTGGCACCAAAGTGGGAGTTAAACGCCCAAACTGGCACAAAAGCTGGCGTTTAACTCCAAGAAAAATCTCTACACGAAAATGCTTCAATGCTCAGCCCAAGCACACACCAAGTGGGCCCGGAAGTGGATTTTTATGTCATTTACTCATCTTTGTAATTCTTAAGCTACTAGTTCCCTATAAATAGGACCTTTTGCTATTGTATTTTTCATCTTTTGATCACTTCAGATCTCTAGATCATCTTCGGACATCTAGTTCTTAGATCATTGGGGGCTGGCCTCACGGCCATGCCCAGACCTTGTTCTTATGTATTTTCAATGGTGGAGTTTCTACACACCATAGATTAAGGTGTGGATCTCTGCTGTACCTCGAGTATTAATGCAATTACTATTGTTCTTCTATTCAATTCCGCTTGTTCTTGTTCCAAGATATCACTTGTTCTTCAACTTGATGAATGTGATGATCCGTGACACTCATCATCATTCTCACCTATGAACGTGTGACTGACAACCACCTCCGTTCTACCTTAGATTGGGTGAATATCTCTTGGATTCCTGATACACGATGCATGGTTGATCGCCTGACAACCGAGCGCTCGCCTGACAACCGAGCCAGCCATTCCGTGAGATCAGAGTGTTCGTGGTATAGGCTAGAACAGATGGCGGCATTCAAGAGAATCCGGAAGGTCTAACCTTGTCTGTGGTATTCTGAGTAGGATTCAATGATTGAATGACTGTGACGTGCTTCAAACTCGCGATTGTGGGGCGTTAGTGACAAACGCAAAAGAATCACTGGATTCTATTCCGACATGATCGAGAACCGACAGCTGGATAGCCGTGCCGTGACAGGGTGCGTTGAACATTTCCACTGAGAGGATGGGAGGTAGCCACTGACAACGGTGAAACCCTTGCATAAGCTTGCCATGGAAAGGAGTAAGAAGGATTGGATGAAGACAGTAGGAAAGCAGAGAGACGGAAGGGACAAAGCATCTCCATTCGCTTATCTGAAGTTCTTACCAATGAATTGCATAAGTATCTCTATCTTTATCTTTTATTCATATTTCATCTATAACCATCTGAGTCTGCCTGACTAAGATTTACAAGGTGACCATAGCATGCTTCATACCAACAATCTCCGTGGGATCGACCCTTACTCGCGTAAGGTTTATTACTTGGTCGACCCAGTGCACTTGCTGGTTAGTTGTGCGAAGTTGTGTTTATGCCATGGTATTGAGCACCAAGTCTTTGGGGCCATTACTAGGGATTATTTGAGTTGTGAAAAGTAGTGATCACAATTTCGTGCACCACGGCACCTCGTACCCTAACCACCATCTCAACAACTTCAGAAGTAGAATGTACCTCACTGATGCCTCAGATGCAGTTCGCTGTAAAGCCTTTCCAACAACTCTTACCAAGATAGCCATTAGATGGTTCGACAACCTACCTCCAAAATCCATCCAGAGTTTCGACGACCTGGCCAAAAAGTTCCTTGCCCGATTTTCCATACAAAAGGACAAAGCCAAACACACACCCAGCCTACTAGGAATCAAGCAAGGAGATCGGGAGAGTCTTCGTAACTACATGGAAAGATTCAACAAAACATGCATGGATATACAAAGTCTACCAACAGAGGCTGCCATCATGGGCCTCATAAATGGCCTACGAGAAGGACCATTTAGCCAATCTATATCAAAGAGGTACACGACATCCCTAGATGAAGTACAAGAACGGGCGCAGAATTATATCAACATGGAGGAGAATTCTTGACTTGGGGAAGCCTCGAGGTTCGGTTCCGCCTACCGAGATAAAGATAAAGAATCCAAGAAAAAAGAAGATCGCTCCGGAGAGAAAATAAAAAATATCATAACTACACCCCTCTTAGGGTATCCCTGGTAGATATTTACAAAGAAGTCTGCCATACGAAAAAAATACCCCCAACTCGGCCACTTAAAGGCAAAAGGGGAGGAGGAAATCGGAACGAATACTGTGAGTATCATCGAGTCCGAGGACATTTCACCAACGAATGCTTTGACTTGAAAAACGCCATAGAGAAATTAGTTAGGGAAGGAAAACTAGATCGGTTCCTGGCCAATCGGGACGAAGAACCAAGAAAAAGAAGAAGGGATTGATGCATGGAAACTTGTCTCTCAACAAATTTTCCTTCGGCAAGTATATCGAATTATCGTCAAGTAAAACTCACTATAGAGTGAGGTCGAATCCCACAAGGATTGATTGGTCAAGCAACTTTAGTTAGAAGAATATGCTAGTTGAGCTAAACAGAATTTAGATTGAGATGCAGAAATTTAAATGACTAGAAAATAAATAGCAGAAATTAAAGTGCAGAATCTTAAATGGGGAATTGGGGTAATACTCATAAAAGTAAATGGCAGAAATTAAAGAGAATGGGTAAGATAAGAAATGGGGAGATCATTGGGTTTAGGAAATGTTGCAATTCTCCGGATCAAGTTCATTCTCATCTCTTCCTCAATCAATGCATTCATTGATCTCCTTGGCAATCTTAAGTGATTGAATCCCAATTCCTTGGTAATCCAATCTCTCAAATCTTGATCAATAGCCAATTTCTTGGTCAATTGCTCATGAGAAGAGATGACCTATGGTCACTGATTATACCACATGCATTTCCCAATTCATGTATTGGTAGGATTATAGTCACATATCCATCCCAACCCAAATTGGTCCAGCATGAGAAAGCAATTCTAGCATGATCTCTTCATTCCTCTTCCAAGGTCCCGAAGAGATCCAATTATGGAGAGTTTCTTTTCCAAGATAACTAACCAATTGAATTAAGATTGAAAGCTTTCTAGTAAAATCAAGAGAAAAGATATAAGAAGAAGAATGAAAACTAATATTGATCCATCAAATTACAGCAGAGCTCCCTAACCCAATGAAAGGGGTTTAGTTGTTCATAGCTCTAGGAATCAAAAATGGCAGAAAAGAAGAATCCATGCTAGAAGTACAGAAAAGTAAATATGCAGAGAATAGGTCTCCCAGGTCCCAAAAGTCTCTAGCTAGTTCAAAACTACTCCTATATATACTACTCTTCATGATCTTCTAGTGAGTTCTTCAAGTCTTGGATGTGGGCTTTGGACCTTGAGTTGAAGCAATTCTTATCTTTAGTGGGTCCATCTTGCAGAGAAATATGAATTTAGGCTCGGGCACTTAGTGAGATTAATCGTGGAATACATTTCTGGGTGCGAGAACGTTAGTGGCATTCACCTTTTCCACTAACGTTCCACCCTTATATGCCCACGTTATTTTCAACGTTAGAAGTCTTAATGTGACTTCTAACGTTCCTTCTCAATTTCTGGCAAACGTTAATGGGACTCACTTTTCCTATTAACGTTGGCTTGTGCCCGTTTTTGCAAACGTTAATGGGAATCACTTTTCCCATTAACGTTGCTTGCCTTTTGCCCCCTACGTTAGGTCTCACGTTAGCTTAGCTAACGTAGCTCTTAACGTGGGCACCTATCACCTTCGAGAGCGTTAGTGACACTCACCTTTGTCACTAACACTCTAATTGCCGTAAGCTTCTACGTTAGAACCCACGTTAACTAAGTTAACGTGGCTCTGAACATAGTAATGAAGCCATCTTCCAACGTTAGTGACAAAAGTGAGTGTCACTAACGTTGGTTCTTTGAACCCCACTCCACGTTAACTTTCACGTTAACAATCTTAACGTGAGAGTTAATGTAGGCAATGCAAATGATCCAACGTTAGTGACAAAAGTGAGTGTCACTAACGTTGGCATTGTTGATCCTCGTCCACGTTAGAGTTCACGTTAACTTAGTTAACGTGACTCTTAACGTGGGGCATTGCCTAGTTTCCCAACGTTAGTGGTGTTCACTTTTACCACTAACGTTGAGGAGAAACGTTATTGGAGTTCACGTTTCTCATTAACGTGGAGTCCTCTTTTTCTTCTACGTTAAGTACCACGTTAACTTAGTTAACGTGGTTCTTAACGTAGGCTATGAATGGCTTCGCAGGCGTTATTGGTGATCACTTTTCTCATTAACGTTGCAAGCCAATTGCCATCCCACGTTAGTAGTCACGTTAACTAAGTTAACGTGAATGCTAACGTGATTCTTCCATGCTTCATTTGTCCTGAAATCAAGTGATTAAAGTGCATCAAAGCTCTAGCCAAAATCATGAGATTATGCATCATTAAAATATCATGTAATTCTGGCAAAAAATCTCATGAAATCATGCAAAATTCACAATAGTTGCTTGAATGAAGGTGTAAGTGTATTTTCACCCAAAACTTGCGTTGTTTACTAGGAAAATGCATGAAACTACCCTAAAACAGTAAAGAAAAGGTCAGTGAAACTGGCCTAGATGCCCTGGCATCACAACACCAAACTTAAAGCTTGCTTGTCCCTAAGCAAGTACTGAAGCATAAGAAAAATGAAATAAAAGAACAAGAAGATAAGATGGAAATAGCATTCATGGTTCATGGAGTTTCATGCATAGCAACTTAGGTTCTTTCCTTTTAGGTTTCAAGCCTTTATCAAATCCCTAGTCACTCTTTTGATTGCATCCCTTGAGGCTTCTTTCTTATTGATCCTTCTTTTTTTTTTTCTTTTCAAAGTTTATTTTTCTTTTTGCTAGGTGCTTTGTATGAGGGCGACTTTTTATGATAAGTTTTCAGCCAACACTCCCAAACCAGCTGGTTTTAAGGTGCTAGGTGTTAAGGCACCCCTAAGGACTTACTCCCTCAAGTCTCTTTCCCTCATACATACACACCACAGGCACATGGTTTGTTATTCTTTCTTTCTTGAGACCTTGGTGTCCAGCACCTCTTTGGGTTACTAAGTGCTCTGTAACAAGGGTTACTCTTGATAGTGGACTTTCAGCTGATAATCCCAGATTAGCTAATCCAAGTTACCAAGTGATAAGGCACCCCTAAGAGCTTATTCATCCAAGTATATCCCTTGTACATAAACACCACAGACACATGCCTCAGTTTCAAAACCCTTGGTGCCTAGCATTGTTCCTTTTTGTGTTCCCTTTCTTATTTTCACTTGTATTACTCTTTTTCATTTCTTGTTGGGATCTTATTATTTAGCTAGCCTCAAGGAATGTGTCTCAAACTTATGACTTAGGATGGATAGTTGCTTTCTTTCCTTTCTTGGTGAACCAACTTAGCTTACTAATCATCCTACCACAAACACTTAGAATGCACTTCACAAAATGACTCCATTCTTGTTCTTTCCATAACATTTTCTTTTTGATTAACTTAAAGTGATAAGCATACAAGTAAGAAAGGTGCAAGTGAACATTCAAGACATTAGGCTCAATAACATAGACCTAAGCAATGAAACTTAAATACATAATTGAAAATCCTAAGCTACCATGGAAGCATGTTCTATTTCATACATGATTTTCCTTATTTAAAGCTTTGAAAAGGAAGGTAACTAAGAGGGAACTTCACCACCTTTCACTTGTTGGTCTGCTCATTCTCTTCTGCTCCCTTAGGATTCTCCTTGATTACTTGAGTCTCCATTCCCCTTACGCTTCCCCATCAACTTTTTCCAAAATCCGACATCCTCCATCTTCTTCTTTAATGCTTCCTTTTGCTGTTTCACCTTCCCTTCTTCTTGTTCAATTAAGTTCTTGCGAACTGCCTCATAATTTGGGATGTCCGGGTGTAGGTGATGCATATGCTCAACCACATAGTTTAGCTTTGCCTGAATGTTGATGCTAAATTCTTCTCGGTGCAGTTGCCTTCCTTCATTTAGCACCCTGAATTCGTTGAATGCTTTCATTTGATTCATCTGGCGTTGCTTGAGTTCCTGGAGGCGTTTATCTTGACTTTCTTGCCTTTCAGATACTCGATTGAAGGCTTGAGTAAGTTGGGAATAGCGCTCTTGTTGCTGCTCCATT
This sequence comes from Arachis stenosperma, assembly GCF_014773155.1. Lineage (NCBI taxonomy): Eukaryota > Viridiplantae > Streptophyta > Magnoliopsida > Fabales > Fabaceae > Arachis > Arachis stenosperma. Next base: position 65,722,350 of record NC_080379.1, read on the forward strand.
AGCTGTTTCTGTCATTCCCTCTGTTGATTCATCCAATTTGTTAGCATTTCCTCTTGTCGATCTATTCTCTGAGATTGAAGTTGCAGTTGTTGTTCTTGTCCATCCATGTATAGCCTTGATAAATCATCAATGGCTCCTCGGATGTGACCCAAGTTGATGTTGGTTGGGTCATGATATCATTCTTGATGATATTCCGTGGGTTGGGGTTCTTCTTGGAGAGGCTCTTCCTCTTGTGCCTCTTCTGATGTCCTTTTCCTTAGATGGGGTCTTTTCTGCTGTTGATCTGGAGTCACATGAGTTATGCGTTGGAGTGTAAGTGATCTCCCAAGACCTAGCCAAGTTGGATTGCTGTCCTCAAACACTACCTTGGCTTTCTTGCATAATCTAAGGATGGTGCTGGGGTACCAAAGTCTGGCACCTGAATCCTTTTTCTCGGCTGATTCTTGGATTCCTTCAGCTATAATTTCGTGCACATTGATTCTTCCATCCTTTATCAAGCAATGTACCATGGTAGCTCGAGTGATATTGACCTCATAATTATTTGTTGCTGGAAGGATAGATCGTCTCACAAGCTCAAACCAGGCTTTGGCTTCCGGGATGAGGTCTCCTCTCCTGATGAACCGGGGTCTCTTATCTGCATACCTTTCCTAGTCAGATCCCACAATGCATATATCACCCACAATCTCTTCCAATTCATCATTGTCGGCACCTTTATCTATTCTTTCTTGATAACCAAGCTCAACAAGACGTGGGAATTTTAAATGGAGAACTCTAATGATTGCATTGGGGCTAAAATCCACCTCTATTCCTCTTATATAACTCTTGAAGGTGGGGGCTGTGGTCTTATCTTCTCTAACCACATTTGCATAAAATTCTCTGATGAGGTTTGCATTTTCCCTTGCTTCCAGGTTAGTGAGCTTTTCCCAACCTCTCTTTTCAATCTTCTCCTGAATTTATGGACACTCATCTTCATTGAATTGAAAGGTTGATTCGGGAAATATCTTCTTTTCCTTTATTCGCTCGAATTCGAGCTCATGGAAAGCTGTTTTGAATTTCCCGGTGTCGAAGGAGGGCTGCTCCATTGGTTCTTTTCCTCTTCGCCTCTTGACGCTTGATGCTGCCATGAGTGAAAATTGAATATTAGAGGCTAAGGGGTTGAAGATGGAGTTCAGTTGGGTTGAAGTAGAATGAGTCTTGAAGAAATGAGTTTTGAAGGGAGAAAAGAAGAGGTGAGTATATAAGGTGCACGTGAAGTGTGTATGGCCGAGGGAAAGAAGTGAAAAGAAAAGAATGGGGATACAGGGTGTGTACGGAAGGGTTGTGTGAAGGGGTTTATATACAGGGATGGCAATTGTTGAATGGTGTGGATTGATGGTGTTGTTTTGATAGTGGACGGTTGGGGTTTTGAGAATGGATTATCACATGGATCACCTCTTTTATGAGGGTCTTGGTTCGGTCTCCAAAGTCATTCATTCCCCATGTTGCATGGCAACACCTCCAAGGACATTTCCTATGAAGACAAGTGTAAAATTTCCTTAGTGTAGTGGCCGAATCTCCTTGTATTAATTGTCCTATCAATTACCATCAATGTCTTTTTTGATTCCCTATATACAAGCAGTAAATGCAATGGGTTATTTGAACTTTTTGGTGGAAAAAGTGTGAACTATTAAAATGTTTCTTTTTCTTTTTCTTTTTCTTTTGTTTCTATTAGCTAAATGCTTTCCATGAAAACAATTCAATTAAACATTAGAATCCCCATGCATGCACGTTGGTACACCAAACTTGTTTGTAATCACATGGTGCAACAAGTTTGGGGAATGAACTTTCCTCATAAGGTGTGTTCAGACCACACTTGGTGTGTTTTGAACACCAAACTTATCATGTACTATATGTTGCATGTGGAGGGACTTTATATTAATTGTCAAAGTTGGATTGAAATTCCATGGAAATTGCCTTATTACTATTATTATTTGAAATTTAAAGAGAAAGAGTTATAGAACATAGGTTGCCTCCCATGAAGCGCTTCTTTAGCGTCACTAGCTTGACGTTTGGTTCTTGTCAAGGAGGTTGATGGTACTTTAGGTCCTCCCCTCTTGCAGTATGTTTGCCTCCAGTGAACTAGTTGAGAAATTCATCTCCTAAGGGGAGATCTTCTGTAGGTATCTTTCTGCTTCTCCATCTCCTTGGAACTCTTTCCCTTGCTTTCATTGATGTTTTCTTGTTTTCTATGGATTCTTTCTCCAGGGGATTCTTGTTATTGATCTTGCATGACTCTGGTGGGTCTGGTTCCTCTTGGATCACCTTCGAACATGGTTTTTTCTGACTATATGGCTTCTCAACCAATAGGGCTTCCAATTGTGTTGTTTGTGCTTCCTTGTTTGGCTCTTCTATCATCTTATTGTCTTTGTGATCTGCTCCTTGTGAGAGGTTGTAAACATTGAAAGCGAGCTGCTCATCATGTATTCTCAGCACTAACTCTCCTCGTTCTACATCTATGAGTGCTCTAGCTGTGGCTAGAAAGGGTCTTCCCAGAATGATGGGGTAAATAGGATTCTCATCCATTTCCAAATCAACAAAATCTGTGGGAAGATAGTAGCTCCCAACCTTCACCGGCACATTTTCAATTACTCCTATTGTTTGTTTTTGGGTTTTGTCCGCCAATTTGATAATTACATCAGTAGGAGTTAGTTCATTGATTTGGAGCTTCTTCATGAGAGAGAGAGGCATTAAGTTGATGCTTGCTCCCAAGTCACAAAGTCCTTTGTCAATCATTGTTTCTCCTATGGCACAAGGAATGTGGAAGCTTCCTGGATCCTCCTTCTTTGTGGGTGGTCCTGGTTGAATAAGAGCACTACAATCTCTGTTCATCTTGATTGTTTGTCCACCCTTCAATGGACTTTTTCTGGCTAGTAGCTCCTTTATATACTTGATGTAGAAGGGCATCTGTTGGAGGGCTTTAATGAAGGGTATATTTACATCTAAAGATGCAAACATATCAAGAAACCTTGAGTACATTCTCCCTGCTACACCACCTTTAAGTCTGTGGGGAAAGGGTGCATATGGGTTCAATGCCTCCTTTTTCTTTAGCTTTTCCTTGGATGTGAGTGGAGTTGCGCAGCTTCCTTCCTCTTGACTTTCCTGTTGGTTATTTTGGAGGTGTTCTATTCCATTCATACTTCCCTCATCACTTGTGGTTATCATTTTGCATTCTTCCCATCTCACTTTCTTTGGTTCTCCTTTTGGATTATTCTCTGTATCACTGGGGAATCCATCAGTGGGTTTGGGAATTTTTTGAGATAGATAGCCTACTTGGGACTCCAATCTCTTGATGTTTTCTCCTTGATTCTTGATGTTGGCTCGCACTTCTTCCTTAAACACCTTGTTGTCTTGGACTTCTCTGCACATGTTTTCATGTAGAGCCTCAATCTTTAAAAGCCTATCATCTGTGGATGATGGTGGGTTGAGATTAGGTGGTTGAGAAGGTTGGTTGGATGGATGTTGGTAATATCTCTGTGAGTTGTTTTGATGAGTGGCATTGTTGTTGGAGTTGAAGTTGGAACGTCTCGGATCTTGTCCTTGGTCTTGTTGGTTTCCCCATCCAATGTTGGGGTGATTTCTCCATCCAGAGTTGTATGTTTTAGAGTATGGATCGTGGACTTGTCTAGGTGAATTTCCCACATAGTTAGCTTGCTCCCAGTCACCTTCTTCTCCTATGTTTACTCCTTCATGAGTTGGTGATGAGGTGATGGCTGCTGCAACTTGGTTCTCTTCCACCTTCTTGGTAAGATCTGCTAGCTGCTTGGTGATCATCTTGTTTTAGGCTATCAGTGCATCCATATGGTTCAGCTATATTACTCCTCTAGTGTTACTTCTTTCAGAGGCATAGAAGTAGTCATTCTCAGCAACTGTTTCAATGACATCTATGGCTTCTTCAACAGTTTTCTTCTTGTTTAAAGAACCTCCTGATGAATTATCTACAGCCTTCTTTGACTCATAGGAAAGACCTTCATAGAAGATGTGAAGTTGAACCCACTCATTAAACATCTCTGGTGGGCATCTCCTTGTCAAATCTTTGAATCTCTCCCAAGCTTCATAAAGTGTCTCTGATAAACCTCATTTGTAGGGTTTATCTTGTGCTTGATTTAGGGGATTTTATAACCTTTTACCCACATTTATCCATTGAAATAGCATGGTTTTATAACTTCTCCTTTAATTGTGCTTAAGAGTGAAAACATGCTTTTTAAGACTTAAAATAGCTAAATCTAATTCTTCTTGATTCCATTAGATGCCTTGATATGTTTGCTAAGTGATTTCAGATTTAGGAGGCAAGGATTGGATCAAGGGAATGAAGGAAAAGCATGTAAAAATGGAGAACTCAAGAAGAAATGTAGGAATCGCAAAAGCTGTCAAGCCGACCTCTTCACACTTAATCGACCATAACTTGAGCTACAGAGATCCAAATGATGCGGTTTCAATTGGGTTGGAAAGCTAACATCCGGGGCTTCGAAATGATATAAGATTTGCTATGGTTGAACCGGGCATGGTGACGCGTACGCGCATACTACGCGCACGCGCCGTTGCTGCCACCTGGTTCACTTAAAGCAAAACGTGGCCAGCGAATTCTAAAGCCTTGTGGGCCCAATCCATCTCATTTCTGATGCTATTTAACCCAAGGAGTGAAGAGAGAAACACAAGTTAGTTACCATTAGTTTAGTTTAGCTTAGTTTAGTAGTTAGAGTTTGTTTCTAGAGAGAGAAGCTCTCACTTCTCTCTAGGATTAGGATTAGGATTAGTTCTTAGATCTAGGTTTTAATCTTTGCTTTCTTCTACTTCTACCTTTCAATTCTTTGTTGTTACATTCATCTTCCTCTATTCTTTTGTTGCAATTTCCTTTATGTTGTTCTTATACTTTGTTGTAGATCTACTTTTGTTCCTCCTATTTGATGACAAGTCATCATATACCCATTTTTCAAGCTAATTTCACTTGTTTTGTTAGCATTTATGCACTTTCTTGCATCCTAAGTTAGTGATTTGGAGTGAAAATGCATAACTTCTTTAAATCAAGCAACCACCATGAATTTAATGTTAATCATTGAGGTTTGAGCTCATTTTAATTGAATTTTAATTGATTTATAAGCCTCTTGAATTTAGTGATACTTTGAGTGGTTGTTTGGTTCATTATAGGTGAAGAAAAGAAAAGAAAATGAAAAGCGTGGCCTAAGAAGCGTGACACAAGAAAAGGAAAGCGTGGCCAAAAGAGGAGAGAAGCGTGCCGCAACTAATGAGGGAAGCAACCTTGCCCTCCACAAGGGCAGACTGCCCTCTAGGAGGGCAACATTAGGTGACCAAACAAGAAAAGGCAACCTTGCCCTGCCCACTCCAAGGGCAGAGCACAAAATGGTGCCTTGGAGCCAAGAGAAGCAAACTCTGCCCTGCCCTTGTGGAGAGCAGAATCGGGCCCCATGAGGAAGAAAATCAAGGAGAAAATATCAACTATGCATGCTACAAGGCTCGAGCAAGGGACTATAAGGAAGCCAAAGACTAAGGGTGACTAGCGTGCCAAGAAACCAAGAAAATAATTAGCGTGTTTGCACCCTCCCAGGATCGAACCCACGATGTGAAGGAAGGGACCTTGCCCTGCCCTTGACGCGGGCAGGGCAGAAATTTGAATGGTGCACCAACTTTGCTTCCTGGCGCACCAATTTCCTCGTCCTGGCAGCATCTGGCGCGCGCGTTCCTTCCCTGGCGCACCAAACCGATCCTGCCCTGCCCTTGGCGCGGGCAGGGCAGTGTCCCACGCACCAACGTGCATCGCGCGCACGCGCGCTCCTCAATTCTGGCGCATCAACATTTTCTGCCCCGCCCTTGGCGCGGGCAGGGCAGCCTCTGGCGCACCAACCTCATGCCAGACGCGCACCACGCAGCACCAAAACGCACCATGGCCGCACCAACTCCAAGCACAAAGCATCAATTTTCTGCCCTGCCCTCCACAAGGGCAGGGCAGCCTCCTGGGAGTGGTTTTTGGGCCAAAATTCAAATTAAAAATTCATTTGAATTCATTTCTTCACCAATCCAAAAGCCCATCCAAATCCCATTATCCAAGAATAGAAAGTGTATAAATAGGAGTTAGTTTGATGTAATTAGGACCTTTATGCTCACTTTTGAATTTTTACTTTTACCTTGGCTTTTGAATTTTCACTTTCACATTCCTTTGGAGCTTTGACTCTCTTGGAATTGTTCTTGAGAGAATTGGCCGAGAACTGAGAGGATCAAGGGAGAATTGATTGATCTCCTTCCTCATTTCCCTTGGGCAATTCTACTCTCTGTTTTTCTGAGTATTGGGTGTGTGAAATTGGGGAAATTCTGTCCCAATTCCCATTCAAACTCTTTGCACTTTGATTTCTGCATAATTAAATTCCAATTCTGTTCTTCTATTGCTTCTTCTTTAATTTTCTGTCAATCGCTTAGTTCATTCAGATCTGGGAAGGAAATTGGGTTTTAGGCTCTGCTACCTAAGCCCTTGGGATCCTGAGATCACAATTTCACTTTTGGTTCTTCTGTGAACCTTTGCTGCGTTTTATTTTCTCTTTGTTTGAATGCTCTTTGTTTCTGATTTACTTTCTGCTCAACCATTTACTGCAATTTACTTCTTCTTTGTTTAAATCTTACAATCCCATTCCTCAATTCCCTTTTACTTTCTAGCAATTTATCTTTCTTGCCATTTAAGTTACTGCAATTTAAGTTTCTTGCACTTTAAGTTTCAGTCATTTACTTTCTTGCTATTTAAGATTCTGCACATTTACAATTCTGTTCTTCAATTTACTGCATTTCTCCCTTCCCCCTTTACATTTACTGTCATTTAATTTCTGTTAAACACAAACCACTCAATCAAAACTTGATTCGCTTGACTAAATCACCCACTAAACTAAAATTGCTCAATCCTTCAATCCCTGTGGGATCGACCTCACTCATGTGAGTTATTATTACTTGATGCGACCTGGTACACTTGCCGGTGAGTTTTGTGTTGGATCGTTTTCCACACATCAAGTTTTTGGCGCCGTTGCCGGGGATTGAAATAGATTGACAATGATTAAGTGAAGTGGAGGTCTAGATTAAGCATTTTTTTTCTTTTCTGTTATTCTAACTCTTACTAACACATTAACTGCTTGAGTTTTTGCTTAAACTAACCAACCAGAACTTCATTCTAGCTACAGATTGAAGTTCCATAGTATTTCTGGGTTTGTGTGTTTATTATTGTGTGTTTGTATGTCAGGTATAGGAAGATCCTCTACTATCCACTCTGAAATTGATCAAAGGACTCTTTGGAGAATAAGAAGAGCTGAAAGAGGGAAGAATATTGTTGGAGAAGAAGAAGAATCTGAGGAGGAATTCCAAGATATGGAAGGAGATACCAGTCAACCAGGAGGAGGAGCCAACAATGACCAACAGAGAAGAGTCTTGGCTTCATACACATTTGCAAATGCTAGGCATTGTGGGAGTAGCATTCTTCCTCCCAATGTCAATGCAAACAACTTTGAACTCAAGCCACAACTCATCACTCTGGTGCAAAACAATTGTTCCTTTGGAGGAGGGCCTTTGGAGGATCCAAACCAACATTTGTCTACTTTCTTGAGAATTTGTGACACAGTGAAAACAAATGGTGTACCTCCTGATAGCTATAAGTTGCTTCTCTTCCCATTTTCCCTCAGGGATAAAGCAACTCAATGGCTAGAGACCTTTCCAAAAGAAAGCATCAACACTTGGGATGACTTGGTGAGCAAGTTTCTTGCCAAATTCTACCCTCCTCAAAGAGTCCTAAGGTTGAAGACAGAGGTTCAAACATTCACTCAATTGGAGGCCGAGAGCTTATATGAAGCATGGGAGAGATACAAGGCTCTATTGAGGAAATGTCCACCAGAGATGTTCACTGAGTGGGACAAGCTACAAAACTTCTATGAAGGCCTCACTCTTAAAGCTCAAGAAGCTCTTGATCACTCTGCTGGAGGCTCTCTACAACTCATGAAAACCACAGAGGAAGCTCGAAACCTCATTGATATGGTGGCCAACAACCAATATTTCTTTGCTCATCAAAGACAACGCCAACCATCACAGAGAAGAGGAGTCATGGAGTTGGAAGGAGTTGATTCAATCTTAGCTCAAAACAAGATGATGCAGCAACAGATTCAACAACAATTTGAGCAAATGGCTAAGAGAATTGATGGCTTGCAAGTGGCAGCAGTGAGCACCACAAGCCAACCTCCAACCACTTGGGTGCAAAATGAAGAAACTCAAGAGGAGCAACAACAAGAGCAAGTTCAATACATGCACAACCAAAATCCTGGAACAAATGAAGTCTATGGTGACACCTACAATCCATCTTGGAAGAATCATCCCAACCTCAGATGGGGAGACAACCATAATCAAAACCAACAACCATGGCAAAGAAACACAAGCCAAAACAATTGGAAAAACACAAACCATAACCCCCAGCCAAACACTAACCAAAACTCATACAGGAAACCACAAAACAACTACCCAAATTCTAACCAATACCCAACCAATAACCACCCAACTAACCAAAACACTTACCTTCATCCATCAACACCCCAAAACCAACCCATCACACAAGATTCACAGAGAATCACCAATCTAGAGCTACTCCTGGAGAAACTAATGAAGAGCCAAGAATTGACAAACAAAAATCAAGAAGCTACCATGAAGAACCTAGAGAGGCAGATTGGGCAAATCTCTAAGAAGATCTCTGTTGAGAAGCCATCAAGTTCACTACCTAGTGACACCATTCCCAACCCAAAGGAAGAATGCAAGGTGGTGCAACTAAGAAGTGGAAGAGTGTTAACAGATGGTAACCAAGGAGCAACCAAAAAGTTTATGGAGAATGACACTGAGCCAACAAAGAATGATGAAACCATCAACAAAGACACAATAAGCAAAAGTGCTCCAGAAAAGCTCACAGAAGAAGACAACAAGCCACAGAATTTGAAGAAAGGAAAGAAAATCATGGAAGAACCAATTCCAAAACAGCATCAAGTGGAGAAGAGCTCAACACCTCCACTACCTTATCCACAGAGATTTCACAAGGAAACAAAGGATCAGCACTTCCACAAATTTCTTGAGACTTTCAAAAAGTTGGAAATCAACATACCTTTGGCAGAGGCTTTGGAGCAAATGCCCCTGTATGCTAAGTTTCTAAAGGAGCTCATCAACAAGAAAAGGGATTGGAATGAGAAGGAAACAGTGATGCTTAATGAGGAATGTAGTACCGTGCTCCAAAAGGGAATCCCACCAAAACTCAAGGATCCAGGGAGTTTTGTAGTGTCATGCACTATAGGCAAACTATCCTTGGATAAAGCTCTTTGTGATCTAGGAGCTAGTATCAACTTAATGCCTTTGTCCATGATGAAGAAGTTGGCAATAGAAGAACTCAAACCCACCAAGATGTCACTAGTTATGGCAGACAGATCAATCAAGATACCAAATGGAATTGTGGAAAATTTGCTAGTAAAGGTTGGAAAGTTTATCTTCCCTGCAGATTTTGTAATCCTAGATACTGATGAGGAAGGCAACAATTCAATCATCTTGGGCAGACCATTTCTAGCAACTGCAAGAGCCATCATAGATGTGGAAAAAGGAGAAATGATTTTCAGAGTACACAATGAGCAGATGATCATCAATGTTTTTAAGTCAATGCAACACCCTCCAGAGCAGGAAGATCATTTGAGGGTGGATATGATAGAGAGCTTGGTGGAAGAAATGCTAGACAGTGATCAGCATGAGCAAGAAAAGGACAATCAAGAAACAATAGAGGAATATGTGGCTGAGGCTTTCATAAATAAAGAAGTGGAACCGAGCAAGAAAGAAGAGGTGCAAAAGCAAGAACTGAAGCCATTACCTTCTCATCTCAAATATGCATTTCTTGGGACTTCAGAAAGCCTCCCGGTGATCATCAATTCATCCTTGACAAAGAAAGAAGAAGGAGAGCTTCTTGATGTTCTCAGAGCCCACAAGGATGCCTTAGGGTGGACCATTGACGACTTGAAAGGCATCAGCCCCACAGTATGCATGCATAAGATTCTTTTAGAAGACAATTCTAAAGCAGTAATTCAACCTCAAAGAAGACTAAATCCTGCAATGAAGGAAGTTGTCCAAAAGGAAGTGATGAAGTTATGGAATGCAGGAATCATATATCCCATTTCCGATAGCTCATGGATAAGCCCAGTCCAAGTGGTACCAAAGAAAGGAGGGATGACAGTCATTACTAATGAGAAGAATGAACTCATTCCCACCAGAACAGTGACAGGATGGAGGATGTGTATTGACTATAGAAGATTGAATGATGCCACACGCAAAGATCACTTCCCACTTCCTTTCATTGATCAAATGCTTGAGAGGCTGGCTGGCCATGCTTATTATTGCTTCTTGGATGGCTATTCTGGGTATAATCAGATAGTGGTAGATCCAAAGGATCAAGAAAAGACTTCATTCACATGCCCAGTTGGAGTTTTTGCCTATAGAAGAATGCCATTCGGATTATGCAATGCCCCAGCCACTTTTCAAAGGATGCTAAACCAAGGCTTATCAGATGGATTCTACTCTTACAGGAATTTGACATTGAGGTGAGGGACAGAAAAGGCACTGAAAATCTAGTTGCTGATCATTTGTCAAGGCTGCCACCAGAGACAATTCAAAAAGCTTCATTACCTGTGAATGAAAGCTTTCCAGATGAACATCTCATGCAAATCCAACAAACACCATGGTTTGCTGATATAGCAAACTACAAGGTGGGGAGAAAGATACCACAAGAATTCACTAAACAACAAGTGAGGAAACTGATCAATGAAGCAAAGAAGTTCTTGTGGGATGAACCCTATCTGTTCAGAAGATGCTCTGATGGAATAATTAGGAGATGTATTCCTGAAAGTGAAACAAAAGACATATTATGGCATTGCCATGGCTCAGCTTATGGAGGACACTTTGGTCCAGAAAGAACAGCAGCAAAGATTCTACAAAGTGGTTTCTATTGGCCAACCATCTTCAAAGATGCCAGGGAATTTGTCCATCAATGTAACGAATGCCAAAGAGCAGGAGGAATAACAAAAAGGAATGAGATGCCACAGAACTTCATTATGGAAGTAGAATTGTTTGATCTATGGGGCATTGATTTCATGGGACCCTTTCCCCCTTCTTATTCATTCAAATATATCTTGGTAGCAGTGGAGTATGTTTCAAAATGGGTGGAAGCCATAGCCACAACTACCTGTGATGGACAAGTGGTTCTTCAATTCTTGAAAAAGCACATCTTTACTAGATATGGAGTACCCAAGGGTCTCATCAGTGATGGTGGTGGCCATTTTTGTAATAGACAAATGGAGAAACTTCTCCACAAATATGGAGTTATTCATAAGGTAGCCACACCATATCATCCCCAAACTAATGGTCAAGCAGAATTAGCAAACAGGGAACTAAAGAAGATCCTAGAAAAAACAGTTGGTAGCACAAGAAAGGATTGGGCTAGAAAGTTGGAAGATGCACTTTGGGCATACCGAACAGCTTTTAAAACTCCCATTGGGAAGTCCCCATTTCAACTGTTATATGGCAAAGCTTGTCATCTCCCTGTAGAGCTTGAGCACAAAGCCTTTTGGGCCACCAAGCTTCTAAATTTGGATTCTGAAGCATCAGGAGAGAAAAGATTGTTGCAGCTGAATGAGCTAGATGAGTTTAGGCTAGAAGCCTATGAAAATACTAAGATATACAAGGAGAAAGCTAAGAGATGGCATGACAGGAAGATTTTGAAGAAAGAGTTCAAACCAGGACAACAAGTACTCTTGTATAATTCACGGCTCAAGATATTCCCTGGCAAACTTAAGTCTAAATGGACTGGTCCATACTTGGTGACTAAGGTTTTTCCTTATGGGAGTATTGAGTTACTAGATGAGGCAACAAAGAATCAATTTACAGCAAATGGTCATAGAGCAAAGCTGTACCTAGGTGGGCAATGGAACAAAGAAAAGGAGGTCCAGAACCTGAATCCCTCCTGAAGCAAAAAATGAAGATGTCAAGCTAATGACAATAAAAGAGCGCTTGTTGGGAGGCAACCCAACCTGAGGTAGTTTCTTTTCATAGCTTTTCAATAAAGATGTTGAGTAATTGTGGTGCATTGCAAGGAGCTAAGTTTGGTGTTGCACACCAAAACAATTTGAGGGAGAATGAAAACTTCTAAGTTTGGTGTCCCACCAACAATATCATTTAAAAACACATTCTCACCTCTTGCATGATTCTAGCTCCAAGCAATCAAACACATTATTCAACTGTTGAATTGTTTTCTAGCTTTTATCCCATTAACCTCTAGCAAGAACACATGGTTTCAAATATGGTTAACTTGTTACATCTGGGACAGTGGCAAAACAATTAAGTTTGGTGTTCACACACCAAAATCAATCCAGGAGCCACACTCAGTATTGAACATACTAACCATATAATCAAGAGCTTGAGAAGCAAGCAACTTTGAGGATTATGCAGGACATGAATCAACAATTGAAGACACTATGCATTTTGACTCAAAGGGAACACAGCAGAAAGAAAAATCAAAAGGCTGCAACTTCAAAGGTTGTATCTGAACTTAATCCTTGCTGCTGTGTATTGTTTCGAACATGGAAACCCTTGTATGGCTTATTAAAGTGTTTATCTAGTTGCAAGTGAAATTGTTTGTGAAAATGATAAGTCTGCATAATGCTTGTATCCATCATTTAGCTTGAATACTGCTTTGTTTCCCATATGCTTAAATAAAAGAGTTTGGTTTGAATTGAAAAGTAAAATATCCAATGTTGCATGAGTATGAATGGAAGTTGGTGGTGGCATATGTGTTTGATTAAATGCATAACTCATGGAATAAGTGTTGCATAATATCATTCTCATTCAATTGTAAGCTAGCTTGCTGTTATAAAGACTTTTATCAATGATGAAGCACCCTTGGTAACAAAAACAGAAAGAAAAAGAGAAAGAAAAAGCCAAAATGGCAAGAAAAACAAAGAATAAAGGTTGGACACCAATGGTTTGAACCTTAGGACAAATGCCTGTGGTGTTCTTGTACTGAGATCTGCTTGGATGAGTAAATTCTAAGGGGTATTTTGAAACCCGGTCACTTAGATCAACTGATTTGGGATGGCCAATTGAAATTCCACAATAAAGAGCAACTTAGATAAGAGGCACTTAGTGATCCAAAGAGATGCTGGGCATCAATGATCCTAGGAAGAATTAGTGAGCTAAGTGTCTGTGGTGGAAAGATGTTGAGCAAAAGAAAAGAAAATAAAGCCAAAGGCTATGCTGCAGCATTTGACACCCAACCTCTAAAAGAATAAAAAGCTTGTTAAAGCATTGTAAGTCAAGAAAAGTTAGCAAGGGAGGAATCAAAAGGTGAGTCTTATAACAGCAAGTTTAGCAAGCCTTTGAAGAAAGATATGTATTATGTAGCAGCAACAATAAGTGAGTATCATTGTCTGCATAGATGCCCCATAAATTGAAGTTCTGCTATCTGCATAATAAGGATGTGTATTCTTTTCTTATTCATTTCATTTACTCTTAGTTTTGATGCTTGCTTGGGGACAAGCAAGGTTTAAGTTTGGTGTTGTGATGACAAGTCATCATATACCCATTTTTCAAGCTAATTTCACTTGTTTTGTTAGCATTTATGCACTTTCTTGCATCCTAAGTTAGTGATTTGGAGTGAAAATGCATAACTTCTTTAAATCAAGCAACCACCATGAATTTAATGTTAATCATTGAGGTTTGAGCTCATTTTAATTGAATTTTAATTGATTTATAAGCCTCTTGAATTTAGTGATACTTTGAGTGGTTGTTTGGTTCATTATAGGTGAAGAAAAGAAAAGAAAATGAAAAGCGTGGCCTAAGAAGCGTGACACAAGAAAAGGAAAGCGTGGCCAAAAGAGGAGAGAAGCGTGCCGCAACTAATGAGGGAAGCAACCTTGCCCTCCACAAGGGCAGACTGCCCTCTAGGAGGGCAACATTAGGTGACCAAACAAGAAAAGGCAACCTTGCCCTGCCCACTCCAAGGGCAGAGCACAAAATGGTGCCTTGGAGCCAAGAGAAGCAAACTCTGCCCTGCCCTTGTGGAGAGCAGAATCGGGCTCCATGAGGAAGAAAATCAAGGAGAAAATATCAACTATGCATGCTACAAGGCTCGAGCAAGGGACCATAAGGAAGCCAAAGACTAAGGGTGACTAGCGTGCCAAGAAACCAAGAAAATAATTAGCGTGTTTGCACCCTCCCAGGATCGAACCCACGATGTGAAGGAAGGGACCTTGCCCTGCCCTTGACGCGGGCAGGGCAGAAATTTGAATGGCGCACCAACTTTGCTTCCTGGCGCACCAATTTCCTCGTCCTGGCAGCATCTGGCGCGCGCGTTCCTTCCCTGGCGCACCAAACCGATCCTGCCCTGCCCTTGGCATGGGCAGGGCAGCGTCCCACGCACCAACGTGCATCGCGCGCACGCGCGCTCCTCAATTCTGGCGCATCAACATTTTCTGCCCCGCCCTTGGCGCGGGCAGGGCAGCCTCTGGCGCACTAACCTCATGCCAGACGCGCACCACGCAGCACCAAAACGCACCATGGCCGCACCAACTCCAAGCACCAAGCATCAATTTTCTGCCCTGCCCTCCACAAGGGCAGGGCAGCCTCCTGGGAGTGGTTTTTGGGCCAAAATTCAAATTAAAAATTCATTTGAATTCATTTCTTCACCAATCCAAAAGCCCATCCAAATCCCATTATCCAAGAATAGAAAGTGTATAAATAGGAGTTAGTTTGATGTAATTAGGACCTTTATGCTCACTTTTGAATTTTTACTTTTACCTTGGCTTTTGAATTTTCACTTTCACATTCCTTTGGAGCTTTGACTCTCTTGGAATTGTTCTTGAGAGAATTGGCCGAGAACTGAGAGGATCAAGGGAGAATTGATTGATCTCCTTCCTCATTTCCCTTGGGCAATTCTACTCTCTGTTTTTCTGAGTATTGGGTGTGTGAAATTGGGGAAATTCTGTCCCAATTCCCATTCAAACTCTTTGCACTTTGATTTCTGCATAATTAAATTCCAATTCTGTTCTTCTATTGCTTCTTCTTTAATTTTCTGTCAATCGCTTAGTTCATTCAGATCTGGGAAGGAAATTGGGTTTTAGGCTCTGCTACCTAAGCCCTTGGGATCCTGAGATCACAATTTCACTTTTGGTTCTTCTGTGAACCTTTGCTGCGTTTTATTTTCTCTTTGTTTGAATGCTCTTTGTTTCTGATTTACTTTCTGCTCAACCATTTACTGCAATTTACTTCTTCTTTGTTTAAATCTTACAATCCCATTCCTCAATTCCCTTTTACTTTCTAGCAATTTATCTTTCTTGCCATTTAAGTTACTGCAATTTAAGTTTCTTGCACTTTAAGTTTCAGTCATTTACTTTCTTGCTATTTAAGATTCTGCACATTTACAATTCTGTTCTTCAATTTACTGCATTTCTCCCTTCCCCCTTTACATTTACTGTCATTTAATTTCTGTTAAACACAAACCACTCAATCAAAACTTGATTCGCTTGACTAAATCACCCACTAAACTAAAATTGCTCAATCCTTCAATCCCTGTGGGATCGACCTCACTCATGTGAGTTATTATTACTTGATGCGACCCGGTACACTTGCCGGTGAGTTTTGTGTTGGATCATTTTCCACACATCACTATTCTCTTTCAATTCAATTAGAGGTAATTCACAATAATTGCGTTCATTTGATTTGTTGTTGTTTAATTCCTTGTAATTGAGTAGTGTAGATTTACTTTTCTTGCAATTTTACTATGCTTTCCTTTTATGCCTTCCAAGTGTTTGATGAAATGCTTGGTTGGATTTTAGAGTAGAATTTTATACTCTTGGCTTGGAAAGGTAACTTAGGAACTCTTGAGTTACTAATGTCCAAGTGATTGATGATTGGGGGCCATTTACTCTAGTTCTCACTAATTGAATTAGTGGAGAGTTAGGACTTATGGACTAGGATTGATATAGCTCATTTGACTTTCCTTTACTACTAGTTAGAGGATGATTTAATGAGATTAATCCTTGCCAATTCTCATATTGTGGTTAGTGATTAGGATAGAGATCCTTGACCACCAACCCTTGCCAAGACCTTTTTAGGCCTTAGTTTACTTTCTTGCCATTTATCTTTCATGCTTCTTATCAAAACCCCAAAAATAACTCACAACCAATAACAAAACACTTCATTACAATTCCTAGGGTGAACGACCCGAGGTCCAATACTTCGGTTTATAAATTTTAGGGGTTTGTACTAGTGACAAACAACTTTTTGTATGAAAGGATTATTGTTTGGTTTAGAAGCTATACTTTATAACGAGAATTCATTAGTGAAATTCTAAACCATCAAAAAACCAATCATCAAAATGGCGCCGTTGCCGGGGAATTGCAATGGTGTTATGTTATTGGTTATTGTATATTTGTGAATATTGTGAATATGTTTGTCTTTTGCCTCTTTGTTAGCTTTTGGTAGTTGTAGGAATTTGTTCTCTTTATTTGTAACTAGTTTTTGTTTTTGCTTTATCTTGCTACCATGAATTCTCACTTTGGCTATGAGTGTAGTTACAATTATGTTGTAGGTGATGAGAACTATAATGAGAATGTGTATCAAGGATGGGATAACCAAAGGTGGGAGGAGACATATGCATATGATCAATCCTCATGGCAATAACCTCCACCAATGCACTATGAAGAAGAGCCATTCTATGATGCATATCAATCCAATGGCTATGGTGAATCTCCTTGTGATTTTCAAGAACCACCACCATATGCCTATGAGTCGTATCTTCAACATGACCCTCAACCACACTCACAAGCCTATTTTCAACAAACACCTCCATATGACCATGATCCTTACCCACCACACCAACCTACTTTTGAACCATATGAGCCATACATGGAACCACAATTCCAAGATTACTACTCCCAAGAACCACCTCAATACACACCACCACCTTACCAAGAAGAACCACCTTCCTATAATGAACCCTTTCTCCAAGACAATGAACCCTCTTATCCACCCCAATCCTCAATGGATGAAATCCTTAGCCTTATACTTCAAGGGCAATGAGAAATGTAAAGGGAGAAACTAGAATTTATGGCTACCTTGACCAAGGTAGTAAGCATTTTAGCCTCCCAATGCTTGAGCACTCAAAGCACTCCCATGGTCACATGTGGAGAATCGATTAAAGAGCATAGCATGAAGGAGAGATTGGAAACTCCGGTGGAAAATGAGGAATGCCACTTTGTATTAGAACAATTGGAGAAGCCTATGATTATTGAAGAAAAGGAAGAAGTGGTTGAAGACTTAGGAGATGCGGAACCTCCATGGGAAGCTAAAATCAAAGAAAATCCCTCCAAGAAGAGTAAATTTGATGTTGAGGAGGAATGTGCACAACCTCCGAGGCATATTCTATATGAAGACTTGGAGAGAATGAAGCAAGAATTGAGTTCCCTTGGTGATGAAGATCATGCATCCAATCTTCTTGGTGAAGAATCCTTTGAATTTGAAGAACCTTCTCCCAATGAATTTAAAAGTGATGTGGAGGTAGATTTCTCTCAACCTCCCATTTATGACTTGAGTGATGGAGAAGAGTTAGAAGAAGTTGATGAACAAAGGATTGAGAATGAAGAAGTTTATGAAGAGGTGGAGATTGATAAAGAAGCAAACAAGGGAGTAGAGCTTGCAAGCACATTGGAGATACCTCTCCCCAAGCCACCACCATCCATTCTCTCATTCAAGTGGGTAAATTCCTTATACTTAAGCTTTGTTATTCCCCTTGAATATGGTTTGCTTGAGACGGATGGTCAACTTAGAAAAATTAGTGGCTTTAAGAGTAAAAAGGAGATGGTTAGTGGTTGGAAGCATCATTCTAGGTTCACTATGGTCACATGTCCAAAGCTTGATAGCAAAGGTTGGTGTATAACTAGAGTACATGGGTCTAGAAGGATGTTTGGTCACTTTGTTGAGAATTCACCTTGCTCACCACCCACATGGATTAATGATAATCAACTTGGAGATGGGTGTGAAGACAAAATATGGGATCCGGAAACACATGAGGATCAACATTGGGAGCCCATGGTTTGTGAAGAACTCCATCAAAGCTTGGAGATATTAATCTTGAATGATGGAGCTTATTGGAAGTCCAAGTATTGGTGGAAGTTCCAAGATGAGTACAAGCACAAGCCACCTTGAGAGAAGCTCCCCATAAGTCCAACTTAAGGACTTAAAATAAAAGTGCTATGTGGGAGACACCCCACCATGGTAATATCTTTTCATTTTATCTTTTGTAAATATTTGGTAGAATTAGTCTAATTTCATGTTTTGTTTAGTTAGTTGAGTATATTTGGTAGTTTAGTATGTTAAATAAGGTTTTATGTTGTTTTGGTAGTTGCTTGGAGGTTTAGAATGCTTGGATTGGTGCAAAAACATAGCAATTTTTTTTTTAAAAATAGAGCACCATCCACGCGTACCCACACTGCGCGCGTACACGTGCATCAAGCGTTTTCGACCATCCACGCGAGCGCACCATGCGTGCGTACGCGTGGATTGAGAAGTTCCACATTCCATACATTTTTCAGAGAGTTATGCCTACACCGCGCCAACGTTGTGCCTTTGGCACAACCCCACTCACGCGCACGCATATATGACGCGTACGCGTCACTCTCGAAATAAGCCATCCGCGCGCGCGCGGCATGCGCGCGTACGCGCGGATTTCCTTCCTTCACCACATTTCTTTTCTTCTCCTCTTTTCATTTCTTTCCTTCTCCTTTCTTCCTTCCCTCTGCTACCCTTCATCTAACACTTCCAAACACCATTGATAACCATTTATTTTAGTTAGTTAGTTAATTAGTTAGTTAGTTAGTTGATTAATTAGTTTTAGTTTATTTTTCATTTTATTTTCTCTCTTTTCATCATAAGTGTTGGATTATTGACTTTGTTTACTACACATTGCTACCTCTTATTGCCTAAATGCTATTTTAGCATGAATGTTTTTAGATAATATTTGTTGGATTCTATGATTGAGGTTATATTTTGCTACTTGGTTTTGAGTTTTTCATGCGTACCTTTTGAAAAATACCAAGTGATGAGAATTGCCTTCGAGCTTGTGACTCTTCTTGAATTACATGATTTGGCCACCATGTGATTTGAGCCTTATTCTTTTAGTGGGCAATTTCTTGATGGATGTTGAGCATTTACCTTAATGCATGGTGATTCATGATTATAGGCATCCATAGGCTTAGCTTGAATGCTTTCATGCTTCTTTAATACTTGTTTTACCTTACAAGTTTACTTAAAGCATCTCATGCACACTAGGATAAATGATGCGGATGCCTCTTTTGTGACATAACTTTTAGGCTAATGTGTGTTCTAAACCGCGCAATTTAGAATTCACACACTTATTTGTCATTCATGTCACACTAATTCACTCACTCATTCCTAGTGATTCTTACCTCATTCCAACAATATATGCTTCCTTGCTTTTATATCTTCTCATATTATGGTGTTATATTTTTGTTTTTCATAAATGATGCACCACAAGCAATAACGGAAGCAAGACTAAGAACACGCAGCAACTCGGAGAGTCGTCGTACCCCCTTGCTCATCTTTGAGTGCACCGAGGACAGTGCAAACTTTTAAGTGTGGGGACCGCGATTTTGGGTGACAAATTTCTAATCCCAACACTTTTGCATTTCATTCTAGGATTTTATGGTTTTTACTTGCATTTTCTTATTTTTGCATACATATACACAATAAGCTTAGTCAAAATAATAAAATTTTTCAAGAATTCTATCTATAGGGCACCAATTGATTTGAGTGAAAACTTTTCATAGAACTTGCTTGAATTATATATATTGTGGATCATGTTTTGAGCTAAGAACACAAGCTTGTGAGATTTGAGCCTAATGGTGTGGTTACATCTTATAACCACTTATTTTCCCTTCTTGTGTGCATTATTCTCTTTCTATGATTGTAATCCTTGCTTTGTTTGATTCTTTATGTCCATTATTTTGTGTATTCATGCATTTATATGATTGAGGCCATCATTTTATTTAGCTTACTTACCCAAAAAGCCTTACCCCTTATCATCCATTGTTAGCTAATTTGAGCCTACGCTTAACCCACTTGTTCTTATTTTAGCACATTACAAGCCTTAAAGCGGAAAACAATGAATGTCCTTTATTTGGATCTTTGATTGGCTTAGGCTAGTGAGTGTGAGTGTCATCCAAGAGTGGGAAAACTTTGGGACACTTGAGAGAATGATTAGGGGAGAATTGAGAGAATCAACCCTAAACACTTGAGCGAATAGAGTGTAAACACATCCGGTGAGGGTTTGATGCTCAATTACATGTCTCCACCTATGATCGACTCCTCTCATGCAAGTTTGTAAAAATATTTAATAACTCAATTTAATTGTGGATTAGACTTGCTAGTCCTTAGCCCTTGTGCATATATGCTTCTTGGGAATTGATTTATTTTGACCAAGCAATTGCATTCATTTAGATAGTTGCATATAGGTAGATTGCATTTAGTTAGTTTCCATTGAATAAATGCCATGCCCCTTACTTCGTTCTTGGTTTAAGCATAAGGACATGCTTGGTTTAAGTGTGGGGAGGTTGATAAACCCCATTTGTAGGGTTTATCTTGTGCTTGATTTAGGGGATTTTATAACCTTTTACCCACATTTATCCATTGAAATAGCATGGTTTTATAACTTCTCCTTTAATTGTGCTTAAGAGTGAAAACATGCTTTTTAGGACTTAAAATAGCTAAATCTAATTCTCCTTGATTCCATTAGATGCCTTGATATGTTTGCTAAGTGATTTCAGATTTAGGAGGCAAGGATTGGATCAAGGGAATGAAGGAAAAGCATGTAAAAATGGAGAACTCAAGAAGAAATGTAGGAATCGCAAAAGCTGTCAAGCCGACCTCTTTGCACTTAATCGACCATAACATGAGCTACAGAGGTCCAAATGATGCGGTTCCAGTTGGGTTGGAAAGCTAACATCCGGCGCTTCGAAACGATATAAGATTTGCTATGCTTGAACAGCGCATGGTGACGCGTACGCGCATAGTACGAGCACGCGCCGTTGCTGCCACCTGGTTCACTTAAAGTAAAACGTGGCCAGCGAATTCTAAAGCCTTGTGGGCCCAATCCAATTCATTTCTGATGCTATTTAACCCAAGGAGTGAAGAGGGAAACACAAGTTAGTTACCATTAGTTTAGTTTAGCTTAGTTTAGTAGTTAGAGTTAGTTTCTAGAGAGAGAAGCTCTCACTTCTCTCTAGGATTAGGATTAGGATTAGTTCTTAGATCTAGGTTTTAATCTTTGTTTTCTTCTACTTCTACCTTTCAATTCTTTGTTGTTACATTCATCTTCCTCTATTCTTTTGTTGTAATTTCCTTTATGTTGTTCTTATACTTTGTTGTAGATCTACTTTTGTTCCTCCTATTCTCTTTCAATTCGATTAGAGGTAATTCATAATAATTGTGTTCATTTGATTTGTTGTTGTTTAATTCCTTGCAATTGAGTAATGTAGATTTACTTTCCTTGCAATTTTACTATGCTTTCCTTTTATGCCTTCCAAGTGTTTGATGAAATGCTTGGTTGGATTTTAGCATAGAATTTTATACTCTTGGCTTGGAAAGGTAACTTAGGAACTCTTGAGTTACTAATGTCCAAGTGATTGATGATTGGGAGCCATTTACTCTAGTTCTCACTAATTGAATTAGTGGAGAGTTAGGACTTATGGACTAGGATTGATATAGCTCATTTGACTTTCCTTTACTACTAGTTAGAGGATGATTTAATGAGATTAATCCTTACCAATTCTCATATTGTGGTTAGTGATTAGGATAGAGATCCTTGACCACCAACCCTTGCCAAGACCCTTTTAGGCCTTAGTTTACTTTCTTGCCATTTATCTTTCATGCTTCTTATCAAAACCCCAAAAATAACTCACAACCAATAACAAAACACTTCATTACAATTCCTAGGGAGAACGACCCAAGGTCTAATACTTCGGTTTATAAATTTTAGGGGTTTGTACTAGTGACAAACAACTTTTTGTATGAAAGGATTATTGTTTGGTTTAGAAGCTATACTTTACAACGAGAATTCATTTGTGAAATTCTAAACCATCAAAAAAATCCAATCACCAGTCTCACCATCTTGTTGCTTGAAAGTCTGCACCTCAGTTCTTAGCCTATTAATCCTTTGGGGAGGATAAAATCTTGCTAAAAACTTGTTCACTACCTCCTCCCAATCTGTCAGGCTTTCTTTTGGGAAGGATTCAAGCCACTTTGTTGCCTTGTCCCTGAGTGAAAAGGGGAACAAGAGCAACCTATAGACATCCGGGTGGACTCCATTTGACTTCACTGTGTCACAAATCCTCAAGAAGGTAGTCAAGTGTTGGTTAGGGTCTTCTTGAGCACCTCCTCCAAATGAGCAATTATTTTGCACCAAAGTGATGAGCTGAGGTTTTAACTCGAAATTGTTGGCATGTATGGTGGGTTTCTGAATGCTGCTTCCACAGTTTCCTGGATTATGATTGATATAGGATCTTAAGACCCTCCTTTCATGCCCAACCCGGTTTGCATGGCCTTCTCTGGCATGATTATGAGCTTCTTCTTCATGATTGTTCTCCAAATTCTCTTCCATGTTGGGTTCAAAATACTCTTCCTCTTCCTCAGCACCAACAATTCTTTTTCCTCTTGCTTCCCTTTTTCGTCTCCAAAGGGTTCTCTCAGGTTCTGAATCAAAGGATGTTGAGATTCCTTCTCTTCTCCCTATCATACAACAAACAAAATACACAACAGGAGATATAGTGAAGACAATTTTTGTTAGAGTGATTGTTAGTGTGAGTGATGCAATTTATCAAACAGTTAGTGTGTTAGTGAGCTGAATTATGATAAACTAAGAAAAGAGAACAGAAAATAGAGAGGGTATAGGGGGTGAGGAAGAAATTAAAAATAAAATAAGGTAAATTACAGAATATAGAAAAGAATAACGAAAGAAAAAAAATTCTCAATCTAGTGATCTTCTAGCTTAATCATTGTTGATTCAAAATCAATCCCCGGCAACGGCGCCATAAACTTGATGCATGGAAACTTGTCTCTCAACAAATTTTCCTTCGGCAAGTATACCGAATTATCGTCAAGTAAAACTCACTATAGAATGAGGTCGAATCCCACAAGGATTGATTGGTCAAGCAACTTTAGTTAGAAGAATATGCTAGTTGAGCTAAACAGAATTTAGATTGAGATGCAGAAATTTAAATGACTAGAAAATAAATAGCATAAATTAAAGTGCAGAATCTTAAATGGGGAATTGGGGTAATACTCATAAAAGTAAATGGCAGAAATTAAAGAGAATGGGTAAGATCAGAAATGGGGAGATCATTGGGTTTAGGAGATGTTGCAAT
Organism: Arachis stenosperma; assembly: GCF_014773155.1. Taxonomy (NCBI): domain Eukaryota; kingdom Viridiplantae; phylum Streptophyta; class Magnoliopsida; order Fabales; family Fabaceae; genus Arachis; species Arachis stenosperma. The sequence continues at coordinate 65,745,872 of NC_080379.1, forward strand.
TCTCCAGATCAAGTTCATTCTCATCTCTTCCTCAATCAATGCATTCATTGATCTCCTTGGCAATCTTAAGTGATTGAATCCTAATTCCTTGGTAATCCAATCTCTCAAATCTTGATCAATAGCCAATTCCTTGGTCAATTGCTCATGAGAAGAGATGACGTATGGTCACTGATTATACCACATACATTTCCCAATTCAAGTATTGGTAGGATTAAAGTCACATATCCATCCCAACCCAAATTGGTTCAGCATGAGAAAGCAATTCTAGCATGATCTCTTCATTCCTCTTCCAAGGTTCTGAAGAGATCCAATTATGGAGAGTTTCTTTTCCAAGATAACTAACCAATTGAATTAAGATTGAAAGCTTTCTAGTAAAATCAAGAGAAAAGATATAAGAAGAAGAATGAAAACTAATATTGATCCATCAAATTACAGCAGAGCTCCCTAACCCAATGAAAGGGGTTTAGTTGTTCATAGCTCTAGGAATCAAAAATGGTAGAAAAGAAGAATCCATGCTAGAAGTACAGAAATGTAAATATGCAGAGAGTAGTTCTCCCAGGTCCCAAAAGTCTTTAGCTAGTTCAAAACTACTCCTATATATACTACTTTTCATGATCTTCTAGTGAGTTCTTCAAGTCTTGGATGTGGGCTTTGGACCTTGAGTTGAAGCAATTCTCATCTTTAGTGGGCCCATCTTGCAGAGAAATATGAATTTAGGCTCGGGCACTTAGTGAGATTAATCGTGGAATACATTTCTGGGTGCGAGAACGTTAGTGGCATTCACCTTTTCCACTAACGTTCCACCCTTATATGCCCACGTTATTCTCAACGTTAGAAGTCTTAACGTGACTTCTAACGTTCCTTCTCAATTTCTGGCCAACGTTAATGGGAATCACTTTTCCCATTAACGTTGGCTTGTGCCTCTTTTCGCAAACGTTAATGGGAATCACTTTTCCCATTAACGTTGCTTGCCTTTTTCCCCCTACGTTAGGTCTCACGTTAGCTTAGCTAATGTAGCTCTTAACGTGGGCACCTATCACCTTCGAGAGCGTTAGTGACACTCACCTTTGTCACTAACGCTCTAATTGCCTTAAGCCTCTACGTTAGAACCCACGTTAACTAAGTTAACGTGGCTCTTAACGTAGTAATGAAGCCATCTTCCAATGTTAGTGACAAAAGTGAGTGTCACTAAAGTTGGTTCTTTGAACCCCACTCCACGTTAACTTTCACGTTAATAATCTTAACGTGAGAGTTAACGTAGGCAATGCAAATGATCCAACGTTAGTGACAAAAGTGAGTGTCACTAACGTTGGCATTGTTGATCCTCGTTCACGTTAGAGTTCACGTTAACTTAGTTAACGTGACTCTTAACGTGGGGCATTGCCTAGTTTCCCAACGTTAGTGGTGTTCACTTTTACCACTAACGTTGAGGAGAAACGTTATTGGAGTTCACGTTTCTCATTAACGTAGAGTCCTCTTTTTCTTCTACGTTAAGTACCACGTTAACTTAGTTAACGTGGTTCTTAACGTAGGCTATGAATGGCTTTGCAGGCGTTATTGGTGATCACTTTTCTCATTAACGTTGCAAGCCAATTGCCATCCCATGTTAGTAGTCACGTTAACTAAGTTATCGTGAATGCTAACGTGATTCTTCCATGCTTCATTTGTCCTGAAATCAAGCGATTAAAGTGCATCAAAGCTCTAGCCAAAATCATGAGATTATGCATCATTAAAATATCATGTAATTCTGGCAAAAAATCTCATGAAATCATGCAAAATTCACAATAGTTGCTTGAATGAAGGTGTAAGTGTATTTTCACCCAAAACTTGCCTTGTTTACTAGGAAAATGCATGAAACTACCCTAAAACAGTAAAGAAAAGGTCAGTGAAACTGGCCTAGATGCCCTGGCATCAGGGATGAAGATGTCGGACGATCTGAATGATCACCCCGGACACTGGAAAGACATATCCACGTGATACATGGCGGATTTGCTGGAGGAGGAATCTCCAAATCATCCCGCAAGTGACACCTCAAAGAAGTATACCATGTCAAAGGCAAGAAAGAGGTGCCAGACATCCCAGCAATCACGTTTACCAAAGAAGATGCATCTGGAATAATCTCAGGACACGACGACCCCGTGGTCATCACAATCATATTGGCAAACGCCAACCTCCACCGTACATTAATTGACCAAGGAAGCTCCACTGACATATTATTTAAAACTGCCTTCGACAAGCTCGGCTTAGAAGAAAAAGAGCTAAGAGCATACCCGAACAGCCTGTTCGGACTTGGGGATACCCTAGTACAGCCGCTGGGATACGTATCGTTACATACAACCTTCGGAAAGGGGAACCAATCCAGAACACTTAAGATAGACTATATCGTGGTCGACGTAAGCTCAGCCTACAATGCCTTAATTGGTCGGACAACGTTAAATCAACTCGGAGCAATAGTTTCAACTCCACATCTATGTATGAAATTCCCAACTATAGAAGGGATAGCTACAATAAAAGCAGATCAAAAGATGGCGCGTCGCTGTTATAACGAAAGTCTAAATCTCTGACGCGAAGGAGGAGAGTTCCACAAAATCGAACTCGGCAGAGATCAGAGACGAGAAGAACCCCGCCCACGACCCGAAGGAGAAATAGAAAGAGTCTAGATCAGAGATACCTCAGACAAAACAACTAATGTCGGCACGATCCTGAAAGGAGACACAAAAGAATCGCTAATACGGTTTCTACGAGATAATGTTGATCTCTTCGCATGAAAAGCTGCCGACATGCCAGGCATAGATCCCGAACTAATGAGCCACAAGCTGGCAGTCTACCCGGGATCCCGGCCGGTACAACAAAGACGAAGAAAACTCAGGCCAGACCGGTCTCAAGCTGTAGAAGAACAAGTACAAGCACTACTAGAGGCAGGGTTCATAAGAGAAGTTAAATACCCACTATGGCTAGCAAACGTCGTCTTGGTGAAAAAGTCAAGTGGAAAGTGGCGAATGTGCACCGACTACACCGACCTCAACAAAGCCTGCCCAAAAGACCCTTATCCACTCCCAAGCATTGATGCCCTAGTCGATGCCTCATCAGGATATAAGTATCTCTCGTTCATGGACGCATACTCAGGCTACAACCAGATTCCAATGTATCCATTGGATCAAGAAAAACCTCGTTTCTCACACCAAAAGCAAATTATTGCTATATCGTAATGCCTTTCGGCCTTAAGAACCCGGGAGACACTTATCAAAGGCTAATGAATAAAGTTTTTTCAGACCACATCAGAAAAATCATGGAGGTCTATGTGGACGACATCTTGATAAAGACACAAAGTGAAGAAACATTACTAACCGACTTGGTTCAAGTGTTCGACACCATACGGAAGCACGACATGCGACTCAACCTGGCTAAATGCACCTTCGCAGTAGAGGCAGGAAAATTCCTGGGCTTCATGCTCACACAAAGAGGAATCGAGACAAATCCAGATAAAAGCCTGGCCATACTTAACATGAAAAGCCTGACCTGCGTCAAAGAAGTCCAACAACTCAATGGGAGACTGGCGGCCTTGTCCAGATTCCTAGCAGGGTCAGCAATAAGATCCCTCCCCTTCTATGCTACCTTAAGGAAGGGAAAAAACTTCGAGTGGACAACGGAATGTGAACAAGCCTTCCGAGACTTTAAAGAATTCCTGGGACAGCCCCCCATCCTATCTCGACCACGAGAGGGAGAACCACTCATACTATACCTCGCTGTAGGAAGTTGGGCAATAGCCTCAGCACTAATTAGAGAAGATGAAGGGGGACAACAACCCGTCTACTTCATTAGTAAAGCACTACAGGGGTCAGAGCTGAACTACCAGAAAATAGAGAAGTTTGCCTATGCTCTGATACTCGCATCTCGATGACTTCGCCCATACTTCCAAGTGCACACTATTAAAGTTCGGACCAACCAGCCCATAAAAGGGATATTACAGAAAATAGATCTAGCAGGAAGAATCCTACAGTGGCAATCGAGTTGTCTGAATTCGACCTCCAATACAAGACACGGACAGCCATCAAATCACAATACCTAGCCGACTTCATTGCAGAATTCACAGACACCACAGAAATCCCCATAGAGTGGAACATATACGTGGACGGTTCCTCAAATAAAGCCAGAAGCGGTGCAGGTGTGATAATCGAAAGCAACCAAGGAACCCAACTTGAGCTTTCCCTGAAATTTGGATTCCCGACCTCAAACAACCAGGCGGAATATGAAGCATTATTAGTTGGTTTGAAACTGGCTAGGGAAGTTGGAGCTCAGAAACTCAACATCTACAGTGACTCACAAGTTGTTACCTCGCAAATAACGGGAAACTACCAAGCCAAAGATCCTACCATGAAAAAATATTTGGATAAAACCAAAGAACAGCTCGGACAACTCGGGGAATATAGGATCTGCCACATACACCGCGAGCAAAATGCCCGAGCTGACGCACTCTCAAAACTAGCTAGCACCAAACTAGGGGACAACAATAGAAGCCTCATCCAGGAAATACTGCAGAACCCATCAATATCGGAAGAAGAAAAAATCCTAGGCATAACAGGTCGGGATCAAGGATGGATGACCCCCATAATTAACTACCTCACAACAGAAGCACCCCCCACAGATGAAAAGGAAGCAAAGAGGTTAAAAAGGGAGGCACAGTACTACACTATCATAAACAACAATGATGAGCGGATAATTTATACGCTTTTTGGCATTGTTTTTAGGTAGTTTTTAATAGGTTCAAGATACTTTTAGGGATGTTTTCATTAGTTTTTATGTTAAATTCACATTTCTGGAATTTACTATGAGTTTGTGTGCTTTTCTGTGATTTCAGGTAATTTCTGGCTAAAATTGAGGGACTTGAGCAAAACTCTGATAGGAGGCTGACAAAGGACTGCTGATGCTGTTGGAATCTGACCTCCCTGCACTCAAAATGGATTTTCTAGAGCTACAGAACTCCAAATGGCACGCTCTCAATGGCATTGGAAAGTAGACAGCCAGAGCTTTGCAGCAATATATAATCGTTTATACTTTATTCGGGAATCGACGACGTAAACTGGCGCTCAACGCCAGTTCCATGTTGCTGTCTGGAGTAAAACGCCAGAAACACGTCACGACCCGGAGTTGAACGCCCAAAACACGTTACAACTTGGCGTTCAACTCAATAGAAGCCTCAGCTCGTGGATAGATCAAGCTCAGCCTAAACATACACCAAGTGGGCCCCGGAAGTGGATTTATACATCAATTACTTATTCTTGTAAACCCTAGTTGCTAAGTCTAGTATAAATAGGATAGTTTACTATTGTATTAGACATCTCTGGACACCTAGTCCTTAGATCTTGGGGGGCTGGCCATTCAGCCATGCCTGAACCTTTCACTTATGTGTTTTCAACGGTGGAGTTTCTACACACCATAGATTAAGGGTGTGGAGCTCTGCTGTACCTCAAGTTTTAATGCAATTGCTACTCTTTTCCATCCAATTCGATTTATTTCTGTTCTAAGATATTCGTTGCACTTCAACTTGATGAATGTTATGATCCATGACACTCATCATCATTCTTACCTATGAACACGCGTGACTGACAACCACTTCCGTTCTACCTTAGGCCGGGCGCAGATCTCTTGGATTCCTTAATCAGAATCTTCGTGGTATAAGCTAGAATTGATGGCGGCATTCATAGGAATCTGGAAAGTCTAACCTTATCTGTGGTATTCCGAGTAGGATTCCGGGAATGAATGACTGTGACGAGCTTCAAACTCCTGAAGGCTAGGCGTTAGTGACAGATGCAAAAGAATCAAGGGATTCTACTCCAACCTGATTGAGAACCGACTGATGATTAGCCGTGCTGTGACAGAGCATTTGGACCTTTTTCACTGAGAGGATGGGATGTAGCCATTGATAACGGTGATGCCCTACATACAGCTTGCCATAGAAAGGAGTGATGAGAAGGAAGAAGGAAGAAGTAGGAAAGCAGAGATTCAGGAGGAGCACAGCATCTCCATACGCCTATCTGAAATTCCCACCATTAATTTACATAAGAATTTCTATCCCTTTATTTTATTTATCTTTTAAATATCTAATCCAATTACATTTAACTTTACCTGAATGGGATTTACAAGATGACCATAGCTTGCTTCATACCAACAATCTCCGTGGGATCGACCCTTACTCAAGTAAGGTATTACTTGGATGACCCAGTGCACTTGCTGGTTAGTTGAACGGAGTTGTGACCACACATAGTTGTGAACCATGGTATTGGCATCATGTTTTTGGCGCCATTGCCATGGAAAGAAAAAGCAATGAATTTTACAAAATACAAGAACATATGAATCACAATTTTGTCCACCAAGTTTTTGGCGCCGTCGGGGATTGTTGAGTTTGAACAACTGACGGTTCATCTTGTTGCTCAGATTAAGTAATTTTCTTTTCAAAATTTTTCAAAAATCTTTTTCAAAATTTTCTTTTCTTTTTCGTTTTTCCAAAAATATTTTCGAAAAAAATTAATAAAAATCCAAAAAAATCATAAAATCATAAAAATAAAAAATATTTTGTGTTTCTTGTTTGAGTCTTAAGTCAACTTTTAAGTTTGGTGTCAATTGCATGCTTTAAAATTTTTTCTTGCATTTTTCGAAAATTCATGCATTCATGGTGTTCTTCATGATCTTCAAGTTGTTCTTAACAAGTCTTCTTGTTTGATCTTGATGTTTTCTTGCTTTGTGTTGTTTATTGTTTTTCATATGCATTTTTCGTTTGTTAGAGTCCATGCATTAAAGAATTCTAAGTTTGGTGTCTTGCATGTTTTCTTTGCATTAAAAATTTTTCAAAAATATGTTCTTGATGTTCATCATGATCTTCAAAGTGTTCTTAGTGTTCATCTTGACATTCATAGTGTTCTTGCATGCATCTTGTGTTTTGATCCAAAATTTTCATGTTTTGGGTCACTTTTGTGTTTTTCTCTCTCATAAAAAAATTCAAAAAAAAAATAATAAATATCTTTTCCTTATTTCTCTCCAAAATTTTGAAAATTTGAGTTGACTTAGTCAAAAAATTTTTAAATTTAGTTATTTCTTGTAAGTCAAGTCAAATTTTCAATTTTAAAAATCTTATCTTTTTAAAATCTTTTTCAAAAATCATATCTTTTTCATTTTTTTTATTTTTTGAAAAATTCCAAATATCTTTTTCAAAATATTTTCAAAATCTTTTTCTTATCTTTATATCAAATTTACGAAAATTAGCTAACAATTAATGTGATTGATTAAAAAATTTGAAGTTTGTTACTTTCTTGTTAAGAAAGGTTCAATCTTTAAATTCTTGAATCATATCTTGTAGTTACTTGTTAGTTAAGTAATTAATTTTAATTTTAAAAATTTAATTTTTTTCAAACATATCTTTTTATCACATCTTTTTATCTTATCTTTTTATCATATCTTTTTCAAAATTTTATCTTTTTCAAATTTTGATTTCAAAATATCTTATCTTATCTTATCTTCTTATCTTTTCAAATTTGATTTTAATATCTTTTTCAACTAACTATTTGACTTTTTGTTTGTTTCTAATCTTTTTTTCAAAACCACCTAACTACTTTTCCCTCTTCAATTTTCGAAAATACCTCTCTCTTTTTCAAAATTTCTTTTTAATTGTTTTAAATTTTAATTTTAATCATATCTTATCTTTAATTTTCAAAATTACTAACTCCTTTTCAAAAATTAATTTTTGAATTCTCCCTCTCTTTTCTTATTCTATTTAATTATTTATTTATTAACACTTCTCTTCCCCCTGTGTTTGGATTCTTCACTCTTCCTTCTTCTATTCTCTTCTTCTTTTACTAATATAAAGGAATCTCTATACTGTGACATAGAGGATTTTTCTTTCTTTTCTTGTTCTCTTCTTCCCTATATGAGCAGGAACAAGGAAAAAGACACTCTTGTTGAAGTTGATCCAGAACCTGAAAGGACTCTGAAGAGAAAACTAAGAGAAGCTAAATTACAACAATCCAGAAACAACCCTTCAGAAATTTTTGAACAAGAGAAGGAGATGGCAGCCGAACCCAACAACAATAATGCAAGGAGGATGCTTGGTGACTTTACAAAACCAACGTCCAAATTTGATGGAAGAAGCATCTCTATTCCTGCTATTGGAGCAAACAATTTTAAGCTTAAGCCTCAACTAGTTGCTTTAATGCAACAGAACTGCAAGTTTTATGGACTTCCATCTGAAGATCCTTACCAGTTTAACTGAGTTCTTACAGATTTGTGAGACTGTTAAGACGAATGGAGTAGATCCTGAAGTCTACAGACTCATGCTTTTTCCTTTTGCTATAAGAGACAGAGCTAAAATATGGTTGGACTCACAACCTAAAGATAGCCTGGACTCCTGGGATAAGCTGGTCACGGCTTTCTTGGATAAATTCTTTCTTCCTCAAAAGCTGAGCAAGCTTAGAGTGGATGCTCAAACCTTCAAGCAAAAAGATGGTGAATCCCTCTATGAAGCTTGGAAAAGATACAAGCAGATGACCAAAAAGTATCCTTCTGACATGTTTTCAAAATGGACCATATTAGATATATTCTATTATGGTCTATTTGAGTTTTCTAAGAAGTCATTGGACCATTCTGCAGGTGGATCTATTCACCTAAAGAAAACGCCCGAAGAGGCTCAAGAACTTATTGACATGGTTGCAAATAACCAGTTCATGTACACTTCTGAGAGGAATTCCGTGAATAGTGGGACGCCTCAGAGGAAGGGAGTTCTTGAAATTGATACCCTGAATGCCATATTAGCTCAGAACAAAGTGTTGACTCAGCAAGTCAACATGATCTCTCAAAGTCTGAATGGATGGCAAAATGCATCCAACAGTACTAAAGAGGCAGCTTCTGAAGAAGCTTATGATCCTGAGAACCTTGCAATGGCAGAGGTTAATTACATGGGTGAACCTTATGGAAACACCTATAACTCATCATGGAGAAATCATCCAAATTTCTCATGGAAGGATCAACAAAAGCCTCAACAAGGCTTTAACAATGGTGGAAAAATAGGCTCAGTAATAACAAGTCTTTTCCATCATCTTCTCAGCAACAAACATAAAATTCTGAAAAGAGCCCCTCTAATTTAGCAAACTTAGTCTCTGATCTGTCAAAAGCCACTTTCAGTTTCATGAGTGAAACAAGATCCTCCATCAGGAATCTAGAGGCACAAGTGGGCCAGCTGAGTAAGAAAGTCATTGAAACTCCTCCCAGTATTCTCACAAGCAATACAGAAGAGAATCCAAAAGGAGAGTGCAAGGCCATTGATGTAATCAATATGGCTGAATGTACAAGGGAGGAGGAGGACGAAAATCCTAGTGAGGAGGACCTCCTGAAACATTTCTCAAGCAAGAGGGAGTTTCTTATTAAGGATCCAGGGGAATCTGAGGCTCATATAGAGACCATAGAGATTCCATTAAATCTCCTTCTGCCATTCATGAGCTTTGAAGACTATTCTTCCTCTGAAGAGGATGAAGATGTGACTGGAGAGCAAGTTGCTCAATATTTAGGAGCTATCATGAAGCTGAATGCCAAGTTGTTTAGTAATGAGACTTGGGAAAGTGAACCTCCCTTGCTCATTAGTGAACTAGACACCTGGATTTAGCAAATTTTACCTCAAAAGAGACAAGATCCTGGCAAGTTCTTAATACCTTGTACCATAAGCACCATGACCTTTGAAAAAGCTCTATGTGATCTGGGGTCAGGGATAAATCTTATGCCACTCTCCGTAATGGAGAAGCTGGGGATCATTGGGGTACAACCTACATTGTTCTCATTACAATTGGCAGACAAGTCATTAAGACAAGCTTATGGATTAGTAGAGGATGTGTTAGTAAAGGTTGAAGGCCTTTACATCCCTGCTGATTTCATAATCTTAGACACTAGGAAGGAAGAGGATGAGTGTATCATCCTTGGAAGACCTTTCCTAGCTACAGCAGGAGCTGTGATAGATGTCAACAGAGGCGAATTAGTCCTTCAATTGAATGGGGACTACCTTGTATTTAAGGCACATGGCCATCCCTCTGTGACAAAAGAGAGTAAGCATGAAGAGCTTCTCTCAGTACAGAGTCAAACAGAACCCCCACAGTCAAACTCTAAGTTTGGTGTTGGGAGGCCACAACCAAACACTAAGTTTGGTGTTAAGACCCCATATCCGAACTCTAAGTTTGGTGTTGGGAGTTTTACAACATTGACCTGATCACCTTTGTGGCTCCATGAGAGCCCACTGTCAAGCTAATGACATTAAAAGAGCGCTTGTTCGGAGGCAACCCAATTTTTATTTATCTAATTTTTATTTTATTTTATTGTTATTTTGTGTTTTATTAGGTACATGATCATGTGAAGTCACGAAAAAATATAAAAATTAAAAACAGAATCAAAAACAGCAGAAGAAAAATCACACGCTGGAGGGAGGACATACTGGCGTTCAACGCCAGTAAGGAGCATTTGGCTGGCGTTCAACGCCAGAACAGAGCATGAATCTGGCGCTGAACGCCAGAAACAAGCAACATCCTAGCGTTTGAACGCCAGGAATGTGCCTTGAGGAAAGCTGGCACTGAACGCCAGTAACAAGCATGGAACTGGCGTTCAACGCCAGAAACATGCTACACGTGGGCGTTGAACGCCCAGAACGTGCATCACCTCGGCGTTTAAACGCCAGAATGGTATGCAAAGGCATTTTACATGCCTAATTGGTGCAGGGATGTAAATCCTTGACACCTCAGGATCTGTGGACCCCACAGGATCCCCACCTAACATATTCCCACCTTACCTCCTAATCCTATAACACTCTTCCCCAAAACACACTTCCCAATAACTTATCTCTCTTCCCAATTACCCCCTTCACCACTCACATCCATCCACTCTTCCCCATAAACCCCACCTACCTTCAAAATTCAAAAATCTTTCCCACCCAAACCCACCCTATATGGCCGAACCTACCCTCTCCCCCTCCCTATATATACCCTTCCATTGTACTTCATTTTCACACACTACAAACCCCCTCTTCTACACCTTGGCCAAATCCATCTCCCCTCACTCTCCTCCATATTTTCTTCTTCTTCTTCTTCTCTTCTTTCTTCTCTTGCTCGAGGGCGAGTAATATTTTAAGTTTGGTGTGGTCAAAGCATAACCTTTTTTGTTTTCCATTACCATCAATGGCACCTAAGGCCGGAGAATCCTCTAGAAAAGGAAAAGGGAAGACAAAAGCTCCCACCTCCGAGTCATGGGAGATGGAAAGATTCATCTCCAAAAGCCATCAAGACCACTTCTATGATGTTGTGGCAAAGAAGAAGGTGATCCCGGAGGTCCCTTTCAAGCTCAAGAAAAATGAGTATCTGGAAATCCGACATGAAATCCGAAGAAGAGGTTGGGAAGTCCTAACCAACCCCATGCAACAAGTCGGAATCTTAATGGTTCAAGAGTTCTATGCCAATGCATGGATCACTAGGAACCATGATCAAAGTGTGAACCCGAGTCCAAAGAATTATCTCACAATGGTTCGGGGGAAATACTTAGATTTTAGTCCGGAAAATGTGAGGTTGGCATTCCACTTGCCCATGATGCAAGGAGATGAACGCCCCTACACTAGAAGGGTCAACTTTAATCAAAGGTTGGACCAAGTCCTCATGGACATATGTGTGGAAGGAGCTCAATGGAAAAGAGACTCCAAAGGCAAGCCAATTCAACTGAGAAGACTGGACCTCAAGCCAGTAGCTAGAGGATGGTTGAAGTTCATTCAACGCTCCATCATTCCCACTAGCAACCGATCTGAAGTTACTGTGGATCGGGCCATCATGATTCATAGCATCATGATTGGAGAGGAAGTAGAAGTTCATGAAGTCATATCCAATGAAATCTACAAAATAGCCGATAAGTCCTCCAACACGGCAAGGCTAGCTTTTCCTCATCTTATTTGCCATCCATGTTACTCAGCTGGAGTTATCATAGAAGAAGACATCCTCATTGAAGAGGATAAGCCCATCACCAAGAAGAGGATGGAGCAAGCAAAAGAGACCCTCCACAGATCTCAAGAGATGCATGAGGAAGCTCATCATCAAGAAATCCCTGAGATGCCTCAAGGGATGCACTTTCCTCCCAACAACTATTGGGAACAACTCAACACTTCCTTAGAAGATTTGAGCTACAATGTGGAACAATTAAGGGTGGAACATCATGAGCACTCCATCATTCTCCATGAAATAAGAGAAGATCAAAGAGCAATGAGGGAGGAGCAACAAAGGCAAGGCAGGGACATAGAAGAGCTTAAGGACATTGTTGGTCCTTCAAGAAGAAGACGCCACTAAGGTGGATTCATTCCTTGTTCTTAATTCTTTCTGCTTTTCGGTTTTTATATTATATGTTTATCTATATTTTGTGTCTCTACTTCATGATCATTAGTGTTTAGTAACTATGTCTTAAAGTTATGAATAATCCCATTAATCCTTCACCTTTCTTAAATGAAAAATGTTTTTAATTCAAAAGAACAAGAAGTACATGAATTTCGAATTTATCCGTGAATTTAGTTTAATTATATTGATGTGGTGACAATACTTTTTGTTTTCTGAATGAATGCTTGAACAGTGCATATTTTTGATCTTGTTGTTTATGAATGTTAAAACTGTTGGCTCTTAAAAGAATGATGAACAAAGAGAAATGTTATTGATGATCTGAAAAATCATGAAACTAATTCTTGAAGCAAGAAAAAGCAGTGAAAAAGGAGAAGCTTGCGAAAAAAAAATAGAAAGAAAAAGAAAAAGCAAGCTAGAAAAGCCAATAGCCCTTAAAACCAACAGGCAAGGGTAAAAAGGATCCAAGGCTTTGAGCATCAATGGATAGGAGGGCCCAAGGAAATAAAATCCAGGCCTAAGCGGCTAAATCAAGCTGTCCCTAACCATGTGCTTGTGGCATGTAGGTCCAAGTGAAAAGCTTGAGACTGAGTGGTTAAAGTCGTGATCCAAAGCAAAAAAAGAGTGTGCTTAAGAGCTCTGGACACCTCTAGCTGGGGACTCTAGCAAAGCTGAGTCACAATCTGAAAAGGTTCACCCAGTCATGTCTCTGTGGCATTTATGTATTCGGTGGTAATATTGGAAAACAAAGTGCTTAGGGCCACGGCCAAGACTCATAAGTAGCTGTGTTCAAGAATCAACATACTTAATTAGGAAAGTCAATAACACTATCCAAAATTCTAAGTTCCTAGAGAAGCCAATCATTCTGAACTTCAAAGGAAAAAGTGAGATGCCAAAACTGTTCAGAAGCAAAAAGCTACAAGTCCCGCTCATCTAATTAGAATTAATATTCATTGATATTTTGGAATCTATAGTATATTCTCTTCTTTTTATCCTAATTGATTTCAGTTGCTTGGGGACAAGCAACAATTTAAGTTTGGTGTTGTGATGAGCGGATAATTTATACGCATTTTGGCATTGTTTTTAGGTAGTTTTTAATAGGTTCAAGCTACTTTTAGGGATGTTTTCATTATTTTTATGTTAAATTCACATTTCTGGACTTTACTATGATTTTGTGCATTTTTCTATGATTTCAGGTAATTTCTGGCTGAAATTGAGGGACTTGAGCAAAACTCTGATAGGAGGCTGACAAAGGACTGCTGATGCTGTTGGAATCTGACCTCCCTGCACTCAAAATGGAATTTCTAGAGCTACGGAACTCCAAATGGCGCGATCTGAACGGCGATGGAAAGTAGACATTCAGAGCTTTCCAGCAATATATAATAGTCTATACTTTATTCGGGAATTGACGATGTAAACTGGCGCTCAACGCCAGTTCCATGTTGCTGTCTGGAGTAAAACGCCAGAAACACGTCACGACCCGGAGTTGAACGCCCAAAACACGTTACAACTTGGCGTTCAACTCCAATAGAAGCCTCAGCTCATGGATAGTTCAAGCTTAGCCCAAACATACACCAAGTGGGCCCCGGAAGTGGATTTATACATCAATTACTTATTCCTGTAAACCCTAGTAGCTAAGTCTAGTATAAATAGGATAGTTTACTATTGTATTAGACATCTCTGGACGCCTAGTCCTTAGATCTTGGGGGGCTGGCCATTCGGCCATGCCTGAACCTGTCACTTATGTATTTTCAACGGTGGAGTTTCTACACACCATAGATTAAGGGTGTGGAGCTCTGCTGTACCTCAAGTTTTAATGCAATTACTACTCTTTTCCATCCAATTCGATTTATTTCTATTCTAAGATATTCGTTGCACTTCAACTTGATGAATGTGATGATCCATGACACTCATCATCATTCTCACCTATGAACGCGCGTGACTGACAACCACTTTCGTTCTACCTTAGGCCGGGCGCATATCTCTTGGATTCCTTAATCAGAATCTTCGTGGTATAAGCTAGAATTGATGGCGGCATTCATGGGAATTCGGAAAGTCTAACCTTGTCTGTGGTATTCCGAGTAGGATTCCGGGATTGAATGACTGTGACGAGCATCAAACTCCTGAAGGCTGGGCGTTAGTGACAGACGCAAAAGAATCAAGGGATTCTACTCCAACCAGATTGAGAACCGACAGATGATTAGCCGTGCTGTGACAGAGCATTTGGACCTTTTTCACTGAGAGGATGGGATGTAGCCATTGATAACGGTGATGCCCTACATACAGCTTGCCATAGAAAGGAGTGATGAGAAGGAAGAAGGAAGAAGTAGGAAAGCAGAGATTCAGGAGGAGCACAGCATCTCCATACGCCTATCTGAAATTCCCACCATTAATTTACATAATTATTTCTATCCCTTTATTTAATTTATCTTTTAAATATCTAATCCAATTACATTTGACTCTACCTGAATCGGATTTACAAGATGACCATAGCTTGCTTCATACCAACAATCTTCGTGGGATCGACCCTTACTCACGTAAGGTATTACTTGGATGACCCAGTGCACTTGCTGGTTAGTTGAACGGAGTTGTGACCACACATAGTTGTGAACCATGGTATTGGCATCATGTTTTTGGCGCCATTGCCAGGGAAAGAAAAAGCAATGAATTTTACAAAATACAAGAACATATGAATCACAATTCGTCCAAAAAACATCCTATACAAAAGAGGGATCTCAACACCATTATTAAAATGCGTACCGACCTCCAATACAAAGGAAGTCTTGGAGGAAGTACACAGTGGCATTTGTGGCAATCATCTCGGAGCACAAGCTCTCACTAAAAAAGTACTCCGGACGGGATTCTATTGGCCATCTCTACGAAAGGAAGCTACAGAATTTGTAAAGACATGTCCACCATGTCAGAAGCATGCCAATTTTCACATCACCCCGCCAGAAAAAACTCATTAGCGTGACCTCACCCTGGCCATTTGCAAAATGGGGACTCGATCTTCTCGGACCCTTCCCACAGGGATCAGGACAAGTAAAATTCCTCATAGTAGGGGTAGACTATTTCACAAAATGGATCGAGGTAGAACCCCTAGCCAATGCCACCGCTCAAAGAAGCCAGAAATTCCTATATAGGAACATCGTTACAAGATTCGGGGTCCCATACTCCATCACCACAGACAATGGCACCCAATTCACAGATGCAGGCTTCAGAAAATTAGCGGCCGACTTGAATATAAAACACCAGTTCACCTCCGTCGAACATCCCCAAGCCAATAGACAAGCCGAAGCGGCCAACAAAGTCATATTGGCCGCGTTGAAGTAAAGGGGGCTTGGGCCGAGGAACTTCCACAAGTCCTATGGGCGTATCGGACAACCCCCCATTCTACTACGAACGAATCACCATTCCGACTAGCATACGGAGTGGAGGCAATGATTCCAATAGAGGTCGAGGAAGGATCTCCCCGAGTAGTCCACTACAATGAACAAACCAATTCTCAACTCCAAAGAGAAGAGCTCGACCTCCTTCCAGAAATCCAAGAAAGAGCTCGGATCAGAGAAGAAGCATTAAAACGGCGAATTGCTTCCAAGTATAATCAAAAGGTAGTGCTAAGAGATTTCACAGAGAACGATCTCATCTTAATCCAAAATGATATTGGAACAACTCTACCCGGAGAAGGAAAGCTGGCAGCTAACTGGAAAGGACCCTACCGAGTCACAAAAATACTTGGGAAGGGCTACTACAGACTGTCCGAACTCGAGGGACGAGAACTCCCCAGATCATGGCACGCCTGTAACCTAAGAAGGTACTGTAGTTAGATAAAAGTCTCATCACAAGATGCACTCTTTTTCCTGAAAAGGTTTTTTAATGAGGTGTCAAGATTGAGATTTAATCCGACTTAAGGGTATGAAAAACTCCCGCCTGTATATATTTGCACTTCCTTTAAATAAAATACATTTCAAATATTCTACAAGTTCTCAAGACGCATTAATCTGAAGCATTCATCATCCGATAATAAAGCAACGAATCGAACAGAAAGTGAAGAATAGATTCACTGTACGATCTTGATAGGAATAATCGACCGACAAAGGTGAAAATGCGATTCACCTAAAGGTCGATTAAACCAGGACAGAAACCACCATCTAGAAATCGGCAAAAGATGAACACAGAATAATGCAAGAAGTTATCGAAAGTGATCCCAAAAAGAACCTGACGAGGTCTTATGGATTGCTATATAATAACTTAAAAAAGACTGGCCGACACTAAAAAGTCGGACCAAGTCAACCCAAGTTATCAGCAAATCACTGGAAAGAGGTCTGGCCAACCCTATTAAAGAGGAATTGCTATAACTTAGAAGAGATCGACCTAACGATGTCGGTCTCCTACAAAATAAGTTGTAAAAGTAATCCCTGAAAGAGACCTAATAAAGGTCCAAGAAAGAGGATTACAAAAACAACTTAGAAGAGATCGACCTAACGAAGTCGGTCTCCTACAAAACAAGTTGTAAAATAATTCCTGAAAGAGACCTAATAAAGGTCCAAGAAAGAGGATTACAAAAACGACTTAGAAGAGATCGACCTAACGAAGTCGGTCTCCTACAAAAGAAGTTGTAAAAGTAATCCCTGAAAGAGACCTAATAAAGGTCCAAGAAAGAGGATTACAAAAACAACTTAGAAGAGATCGACCTAACAAAGTCAGTCTCCTACAAAGATAAGTTATAAAGTAATCCCTTAAAGAGACCTGACAAAGGTCCGGAAAAGAGGGTTACAAAAATAACTTAGAAGGGGACCAACATAAAGGAATCGGTTACAAGGCGCTAAAATTACAAACAAAAGTGAGGAAACCGAGAAACAAGTCGGACCCCCCCACAGTCACGACCTCAAAAGGATCCAAGCCACAAACAATAAATACGAAAGCAATCTAAAGAGGTCAAGCAGCAAGATTCCAACAGATACCCTGTCAAAGCACAATGAAAGCATAGTATGGTAAAGCTTCAAGAGGCCACCAAAATCAACCTCAGAGAAACCATTTTGTTTTCAAAATAAAGTTGCTAAAAATAGCAACTGGAAGTATCAAGAGTCAATAAAAACATCATTCACAAAAAAGAGTTCAAAGCCCACAAACCAGGCTATTTACACAAATATTCAAAGGAGATCAACCAAGATCTGGAGCCTTTGCGGCAGCATCAGTATGGGGAGAAGGAGGGCAAGTCTGAATAGGTATAACATCTACAGTTCCATCATCCCGGTTTAGAATCTGGCAATCCGGATCGGACGTAACGGGAGGAACCGAGGAGGTCGACACTTTAAGAGAAGGCACTGGGGGAGGGTCAGCATCATCATCATCCTGGTCATTAGGGACAATTTTACCATCCCTCACAACATTGTCCAGGCTGACAAGAGTCAAGTCGGCATCAGGAGCAACAATCCGGAACTGCTCCATTAGGTTCTCGGAGGCAGCAGTTACGCTGCCCATAAGGTGACCCTGAAGCTCACCATAATTAGCCCAAGCAGTTTCCAACTCATCCCGGAGGCGCATTAATTCCCTATAAGCTTAGACATAGCTATCCTTATGCTTCAGGGCCATGTCCTCAGCCAACTTCAAAGAAGCAGCCAGGGCAATAGAGCTGGCCTTCTCACCCTCCAGCTCCTTCTCCACCTTCGCCAACTTCACCTCCAACTCCTCCTTCAGACCCTTAATTCGATCAAATTCTGACTTGGCCTCCTCCATGAAGGATTTTGTGGCATGAATCGGAATCTCCTGAACTGTTCGGAAAATAGCCGCACCCATATGAGCCATCTTCACACTACTTTTGGTGATAAAATCCAGATGTTGAAGAAGAGACACATCATCCATGGAAAGCCCACCATAGGGGGGCAATTTGCTGGTCAACAAACTCGATAGCATCAAAGTCCGGGGCATCCAGGTTAAAGGGCTCGGATGTCTTTTGCTTTTTTAAGGGAGGGACACCAGAAGCAACGGTAGAAGTCTGAGGAGGATCGACCTGATGAAACCGAGGAGTAGGAATTACTTTCCTCGGCCCAAGGGAACTCGGCACAGGAGGCTTCAGAGCAGCAGTTGCCTTCTTTGCCCTTTTAAAGGCCTCCATGGAGCTGTTGTTCTTTGACATCTCTACAAATACAGAATTAGCCACAGCAAAGAGTTACGGTCACAAACAAGAGGAGGAAAAAATTAAGAAACAAATATAAAAGACAAGTCAGACAAGTACCCAAAATAGTCCGAACCAAGGACGGGTCATTCAAAAACCTTTTGGTATCAAGATGGGGTGGTTTCCCCCACAGATCCTCAAGAACAACAACAAAAGCACGCTCAGCATCATCAAGCATCTCCCAGGTATAGCGAGACACTCTCACATCCCTCTGCCACTCCAGAGGGAAAGAAGGTTCATCATTTTCATCAAGAAAAAATGGGCGGGCCCCCTCGACAGCACAAACCTTAAAGAAGTAATTCTTGAAGCCCTTGAAGGACTCATCATACATAGCAAAAACTTTGTGGCCCTGGGCGAACCTGAAGGAAACCCAAGAAGCTTTCTTTTTCTAAGAATCGCCAGGCTTGGCGGAAACAAACAAATAAAGGAAAAGAGTCTGGGAAGGTGTTACATCTAATTCACGGCAGAGAAGTTGAAAAATTTTAATAAAACCCCAAGAATTGGGGTGAAGCTTGGATGGAGCAATATTACACGACCACAACAGGTCGATCTCAAAAGCAGTAAAAGGAAAGGTAATGTTCAACTGGCTGAAGAAGTATTCATAGGCATAGAAGAAGGGACGCTCCGTCTCAATAGAAGTCGAAAAACAAACTCTATCATCAGAATCAGGAGCAACAAGCTCGTAATCCTCCTCACGGGCATTGTTACCACAAATCCTATGGTTCTTCCTCAGCTCTGTGCAAAACTCAGCGTCCACAACAGAAACACACAACAAAACAAGGGAGTCTAGCCAATCGGACATCCCCTCGGGAACTCTGGAAGACATCTCTACAATGTTATTGCGAGAAGACATGAGGCCAACTAACCCTACAAAGTAAGAAAAGAAGATGGGGTTACCACAAACATCTCGGACAAAGGGAAAAAACAACTCGGTCAATACTTCTCAGGCGATGGAACAAAGAAAAGGAAAACCTCAAGACTCAAACCAAAGTCTTGGGGCATCCTTTGGAGGTAGTAACAAAGCAAGGTTTCCGGAAATCAATCTACAAACTTACATCCTAGCAGGTCTCAAAAAGAAATCCAAAAAACAGCAAACACCTTTCTTCAAGGAGAAATACAAAAATCGTTACATTTTACCAAACACGCCAAGCAGAGACCATTAAAGATGCAACCTTTTCTCAAAGATCAGACAAAAAGCAAATCTCCAAACAAAGCAACGAATAGGCGCAAATGTTTTATCAAGTATCAGGCAGGAAAAAACCACAAGCGACAATAAAACCCTAGAAAGCCTCAACGAAAAAGCCAAAAAGAATGCATAAAAGAAAGACAGGAAAAGCATGTTACAGTGACAAGCAAATACAGGGCCTCGAAAAGATTCAAACTTCCAAACATGCAAAATCAAAACTTCACCAAAAAACTGAAGACAAAGCTACGAAAGAAGCAAGAAAGCTAGTACCTACCTGGAAAAAGCAGCAAGATTCAAAAGAAAACTAAAGATGGAAGACAGAATCTGGGAATGCCTCCTCACAAGCAAAGGAAAGAACGCGAACAAAGAGCAATGTCGCAGGGAGAAATGCGAAACTCCAGGCGAAAATAGAAGCTCCAGAAATGCCAAACGACGCCGCAAACACAGAAAAAGGAGAAGCGCAAAACAAAAAATAGAAGAGCGTAGAGAGCGGAAAAAAGAAGTTATGAAAAAGGCGAAAGGAGAGAAACCGTTTCTGGGCTTTCAAAATCGAAATAAAGAGCCAAAGGGAAACGGGGCAATTAATGCTAAAATTAAGGAAAGCATTAAACCCTCGCACGTTCCCAAAGCGCCGATATAAAAGCGCGCACTTTTTAGAGGAAACGTTCTACATTCAAAAGCTGCTACAAAGGAATCGACAAAATGCTTGAGTTCGGCTTCACCAAAAAAGGACCGAAGTCAAGGACTCGACCTCAAAAAGAAGACCGAGCTCAAGCAGGGGCACTGTTCATACCCTGGGTCGAGCTGTCCGATCCGGGATGATTGACAGACAAAGCGACCAACCTCTTCAGGTCAGGACAACCCGACCTCTTCCCAAAAAGCTCGGTCAAGTCACCAGAAAGCCCAAAGAAGGGCCCAAATAGAGGAACACGCCCCAAATCCTAAGGCGGCCCAAGCCTACAGAGAGAAGGGCGGTTCCCTTAAAGATAAAGATGACCTCACTTAAAGATAAGATAAAGATAAGATAAGATAACTAACTTATCTTATCCACAGAAGGCCACATATCACCATTATAAATACACTGGAGCACCCAGGTATAACTCATACTCTGATTCTACTCAATACCTGCTTAATACCCTTGCTAACTTAAGCATCGGAGTCCCTTGCAGGTACCCCCACCCTCCGGGGACGAAGGATCAGCAGCACTTTTAGTCCCACAAGTTGGACATACCAGCTCCGGCGGCTATATACCTGTCGGACACATCGGCTCCGACCAACATAGAAGATCTCGACCGAGATCGATCTACAGTTTCAGGTAACCCTCGGAACAGTTTAAGTGTGGGGAGGTTTGATAAACCCTAATTTGGTGGTTTATCTTGTGTTGATTTTAGGCGATTTTATCAACTTTTCTCACATTTATTCAATGAAATAGCATGGTTTTATAATTCTCCCTTAATTTGTGCTTAAGCATAAAAACATGCTTTTTAGACCTTTAATTTGCTAATTTTAATTCCCCTTTGATTCCTGGTAAGCGAAATTATTACTCATGCTTAAATTGTTGTTCGAAATTGATTGCTCCTGGTGATGGTGCCAAAACCTGGTGCGTAATACCATGGTCCAAACATAACTTCACAACTTCGCACAACTAACCAGCAAGTGTACTGGGTCGTCCAAGTAATACCTTATGTGAGTAAGGGTCGATCCCACAGAGATTATTGGTATGAAGCAAGCTATGGTCATCTTGTAAATCTCAGTCAGGCGGATAGTAATTAATTATGGATTTTCGGAAAATATAAAGAGATACTAAATTAAATAATAAAGGATAGAAATACTTATGTAAATTAATGGTGAGAATTTCAGATAAGCGTATGGAGATGCTTGTCCCTGTTGAATCCCTGCTTTCCTACTGCTTTCATCCAATCCTTCTTACTCCTTTCCATGGCAAGCTGTATGTAGGGCATCACCGTTGTCAATGGCTACATCACATCCTCTCAGTCAAAAAGGTCCAAATGCTCTGTCACAGCACGGCTAATCATTTGTCGGTTCTCAATCAGGTTGGAGTAGAATCCCTTGATTCTTTTGCGTCTGTCACTAACGCCCAGCCTTCAGGAGTTTGAAGCTCGTCACAGTCATTCAATCCCAGAATGCTACTCAGAATACCACAAACAAGGTTAGACTTTCCGGATTCCCATGAATGCTGCCATCAATTCTAGCTTATACCACGAAGATTCTGATTAAGGAATCCAAGAGATATGCGCCCGGTCTAAGGTAGAACGGAAGTGGTTGTCAGTCACGCACGTTCATAGGTGAGAATGATGATGAGTGTCACGGATCATCACATTCATCAAGTTGAAGTGCAACGAATATCTTAGAACAGGAATAAATCGAATTGGATAGAAAATAGTAGTAATTGCATTGAAACTTGAGGTACAGTAGAGCTCCACACCCTTAATCTATGGTGTGTAGAATCTCCACCGTTGAAAATACATAAGTGAAAGAGGTTCAGGCATGGCCGAATGGCCAGCCCCCATGTGGTCTGAGAACTAAACGTCCCAAGATTGAATAATACAATCCCCAGATATCTAATAAACTAGTAAAAAGTTCTATTTATACTAAACTAGCTACTAGGGTTTATAGAGGTAAGTAATTGCTGCATAAATCCACTTCTGGGGCCCACTTGGTGTATGTTTAGGCTGAGCTTGATCTATCCACGAGCTGAGGCTTCTTTTGGAGTTGAACGCCAAGTTGTAGACAGAGGAGAGCTAGTCCTTTAAATGAATGAGGACTACCTTGTGTTTAAGGCACAATGATCTTCTTTTGTAAACATGGAGAAGAAGCATGAAAAGCTTCATTCAATTCTCTCCATGCAAAGTCAAGTAAAGCCCCCACATTCAAACTCTAAGGTTGGTGTTGGGAGGCCACAATCATGCTCTGAGCACCTGTGAAGCTCTGTAAAAGCTTCCTATCAAGCTATTGACATTAAAGAAGCGCTTATTCGGAGGCAACCCAATTTTATTTATCTATATTATTTACTCTTTCATTTTATTTTCCATTGTTATTTTATGTTTTCTTTAGGATGATGATCATGTGGAGTCATAAAAACAACTGCAAAAATTAAAGCAAAATAAAAAACAGCATCAAAAATAGCACACATGGAGGAAGAGCTTACTGGCATTTAAACGCCAGTAAGGATACCAAAATGGGCATTTAACGCCCAGCCCGGCACCATTCTGGGCATTAAACGCCAGAACTGGTAGGCAAACGGGCGTTTAAATGCCAGTAATGGTAGAAAAATGGGTGTTTAAACGCCAGAAAAGCGCATCAACCCGGTGTTTAAACGCCTGAAAAGCGCATCAGCCCGGCGTTTAAACGCCAGGAATGGCACATAGAGGGCGTTTAACGTCAGCAAGGTGCAGGGATGAAAGAAATCCTTGACACCTCAGGATCTGTGGACCCCACAGGATCCCCACCTATCCCACCTTACTCTCTCTCCTCTTCACTCTTCTCCATAACACTCTACCCAAAATACCACTCACCTATCAAATCTTACCCTCTTCCCCATATTCTCTTCACCACTCACATCCATTCCCTAATTCCCATAAACCCATCATACAACCCACCTACCCCCACCCATTCAAATTCAAACCATTTCCCTCCCAAACCCAACCCTTCTCACACGAACCAACTCCCTCTCTTACACTATAAATACCCCTCCTTCCTCCTTTATTTTCACACATCACATACACTAAACACCCCCCTTGGCCGAACCCTCTCAAGCCTCCATCTCCCACTTCTCTTCTTCTTCTACTCTCTTCTTTCTTCTCTTGCTCGAAGACGAGCAAACATTTTAAGTTTTGTGTTGGAAAAGTGTTGCTTTTTGTTTTCAATAACCATTAATGGAACCTAAGGCCAGAGAAACCTCTAAAAAGAGGAAGGGGAAGACAATTGCTTCCACCTCCGAGTCATGAGAGATGGA
This sequence comes from Arachis stenosperma, assembly GCF_014773155.1. Classification (NCBI taxonomy): domain Eukaryota; kingdom Viridiplantae; phylum Streptophyta; class Magnoliopsida; order Fabales; family Fabaceae; genus Arachis; species Arachis stenosperma. The sequence goes on from NC_080379.1 coordinate 65,769,604, forward strand.
GAGGTTCATCTCAAAGGTCCATCAAGACCACTTCTATAAAGTTGTGGCCAAGAAGAAGGTGATCCCCGAGGTCCCCTTCAAGCTCAAAAGGAGCGAATATCCAGAGATCCGACATGAGATTAGGAGAAGAGGGTGGCAAGCTCTCATCAATCCCATTCAACAAGTCAGAATCTTAATGGTTCAAGAGTTCTATGCTAATGCATGGATCACCAAGAACCATGATCAAAGTATGAACCCAAACCCAAAGAATTGGCTCACAATAGTTCGGGAGAAATACTTAGATTTCAGTCCAGAAAATGTGAGGTTGGCATTCAACTTGCCAATGATGCAAAGAAATCTTCATCCTTTCACAAAAAGGGTCAACTTTGGTGAAAGGTTGAACCAAGTCCTCATGGACATCTGTATGGAAGGAGCACAATGGAAGAGGGACTCCAAAGGCAAGTCAGTTCAACTAAGAAGGCTTGGCCTTATGCCTGTGGCTAGAGGGTGGTTAGAGTTTATCCAACGCTCTATCATTCCTACTAGCAACTGATCTGAAGTAACTGTGCATCAGGCTATCATGATCCATAGCATCATGATTGGAGAGGAAGTGGAAGTTCATGAGATCATACCTCTAGAACTGTACAAAGTGGCTGACAAGCCCTCTACTTTGGCAAGGTTAGCCTCTCCTCATCTCTTTTGTCACCTATGCAGTTTAGCTGGAATTTTCATAGAGGACGACATCCTCATTGAAGAGGACAAGCCCATCACTAAAAAGAGGATGGAACAAACAAGAGAGCCCACTCATGGACCTCAATAAACGCATGAGGAAGTCCCTCATCAAGAAATCCCTGAGATACCTCAAGGGGTGTATTTTCCTCCACACGACTATCAGGAACAACTCAACACTTCTCTAGGAGATTTGAGTTTCAATATGGAGCAACTAAGGATGGAGCACCAAGAGCATTCCATCATCCTTCATGTAATTAGAGAAGACCAAAGAGCCATGAGGGAAGAACAACAAAGGCAAGGAAGAGACATTAAGGAGCTCATGCACTCCATAGGATCTTCAAGAAGGAGAACTAGCCGCCATCACTAAGGTGGATCCGTTCTTTAATTTCCTTGTTATTTGTTTTTCTGTTTTTTTATTTTTTATGCTTTATGTTTGTCTATGTTTGTGTCTTTATTACATGATCATTAGTGTCTAGTGTCTATGCCTTGAAGCTAGGAATGTCCCATAAATCCTTCACCTTTCTTAAATGAAAAATGTTCCTAATTACAAAAGAACAAGAAGTACATGGATTTCAACTTTTATCTTGAAATTAGTCTAATTATTTTGATGTGGTGGCAATACTTTTTGTTTTCTAAATGAATGCTTGAACAGTGTATATTTTTTATAGTGAAGTTTATGAATGTTAAAATTGTTGGCTCTCCAAAGAATAATGAAAAAAGAGAAATGTTATTGACAATCTGAAAAATCATAAAATTGATTCTTGAAGCAAGAAAAAGTAGTGAAAAAGAAAAAGCTTGCGAAAAAAAGGCAAAAAAAATAAAGAAAAAGAAAAAAAAGAAAAGAAAAAGCAAGCAGAAAAAGCCAATAGCCCTTTAAACCAAAAGGCAAGGGTAAAAAGGATCCAAGGCTTTGAGCATTAATGGATAGGAGGGCCCAAAGGAATAAAATACTGGCCTAAGCGGCTAAATCAAGCTGTCCCTAACCATGTGCTTGTGTCATGAAGGTCCAAGTGAAAAGTTTGAGACTGAGTGGTTAAAGTCGTTATCCAAAGCAAAAGAGTATGCTTAAGAACAATGGACACCTCTAGCTGGGGACTCTAGCAAAGCTGAGTCACAATCTGAAAAGGTTCACCCAGTTTTGTGTCTGTGGCATTTATGTATCCGGTGGTAATACTGGAAAACAAGATGCTTAGGGTCACGGCCAAGACTCATAAAGTAGCTATGTTCAAGAATAAACATACTGAACTAGGAAAATCAATAACACTATCTAAATTCTAAGTTCTTAATGGATGCCACTCATTCTGAACTTCAAAGGATAAAGTGAGATGCCAAAACTGTTCAGAGGCAAAAAGCTACTAGCCCCGCTCATCTAATTGGGACTAAGTTTCATTGATATTTTGAGATTTATTGTATATTCTCTTCTTTTTATCCTATTTTATTTTCAGTTGCTTGGGGACAAGTAACAATTTAAGTTTGGTGTTGTGATGAGCGGATAATTTATACGCTTTTTGGCATTATTTTTACATAGTTTTTAATATGTTTTAGTTACTTTTAGTATGTTTTTATTAGTTTTTATGCAAAAATCACATTTCTGGACTTTACTATGAGTTTGTGTGTTTTTCTGTAATTTCAGGTATTTTCTGGCTGAAATTGAGGGACATGAGCAAAAATTTATTCAGAGGCTGAGAAAGGACTGAAGATGCTGTTGGATTCTGACCTCCCTGCACTCGAAGTGGATTTTCTTGAGCTACAGATGCCCAATTGGAGAATTCTCAATTTTGTTGGAAAGTAGACATCTTGGGCTTTCCAGCAATGTTTAATAGTCCATACTTTGTCCGAGATTTGATGGCCTAAAACTGGCATCCAAAAGCCCACTAGAGACCCTTTTCTGGCGTAAAACGCCAGAACTGGCACCAAAGTTGGAGTTAAATGCCCAAACTGGCACCAAAACTGGCGTTTAAACTCCAAGAAGAGCCTATGCAGGTGAAAGCTTCAATGCTCAGCCCAAACACACACCAAGTAGGCCACGGAAGTGGATTTCTGCACTATATACACTTAGTTACTCATTTTCTGTAAATCTAGTTTACTAGTTTAGTATAAATAGCACTTTTTACTATTGTATACATATCTTTAGATCATTTTTGAGACTATCTTTGGATCACTTTTGATCTCTTGATCACGTTTTGGGGTCTGGCCATTCGGCCATGCCCAGACCTTCATCACTTATGTATTTTCAACGGTGGAGTTTCTACATCTCATAGATTAAGGTGTGGAGCTTTGCTGTTCCTCATGAATTAATGCAAAGTACTATCATTTTTCTATTTAATTCACGCTTATTCTTGTTCTAAGATATTCACTTGTACTTCAATCTGATGGATGTGATGATCCGTGACACTCATCATCATCCTCCTTTATGAATGCGTGCCTGACAACCACCTCCGTTCTATCTGCGAGAGCTTGAGTGTGTATCTGTTGGCCTCCTGGTTCACGACGCATGGTTTCCTCTTCTGACAACAGAGCTTTTCATTCCGTGAGATCAGAGTCTTCGTGGTATAAGCTAGAATCAATTGGCAGCATTCTTAAGATCTGGAAAGTCTAAACCTTATTTGTGGTATTCCGAGTAGGATCTGGGATGGGATGACTGTGACAAGCTTCAAACTCTTGACTGTTGGGCGTAGTGACAGTGTTTCAAAGAATAAATGTATTCTATTTTGACATGATCGAGAACTAACAGCTGATTAGCCATGCGTGAAACCATAGAGGACATGTTTTCACTGAGAGGATAGATGGTAGCAATTGACAATGGTGATCCACCAACATACAGCTTGTCATGGAAGGGAGTACGCATGATTGGATAAGGACAATAGGAAAACAGAGGGTCAGTGGGAACAAAGCATCTCCATACGCTTATCTGAAATTCCCACCAATGAATTGCATAAGTATCTCTATCCTATTTTATGTTTTATTTCTCTTTTAATTATCAAAACCTCATAACCATTTGAATCCGCCTGACTGAGATTTACAAGATGACCATAGCTTGCTTCAAGCTGACAATCTCCATGGGATCGACCCTTACTCACGTAAGGTATTACTTGGATGACCCAGTGCACTTGCTGGTCAGCTGTGCGGAGTTGTGAGAGAAGTATGAACTCATGATTTCATGTACGAGAGTTGTTGTTCTTTTGCCAATGATTTTGATTCTCACCCCACTTCAAGTTGGGATGGTTCCTCCAGGATGAGTTGTATGTGTCACCATGGAATTCATTCTGAGAAGAATTTGAAGCATTTTGCATGTATTGAACTTGTTCTTGTTGCTGCTCAACATTCCCTACTTCACCTTGGCTCCATTCAATTGAAGGTTGACTTATTGTGCTCACTGAGGCTAATTGGATGCCATCTATTTTTTTCGCCATCAACTCCATCTGCTGCTGGATTTGTTGGTGCATCAGCTTGTTTTGTGCCAAGATAGTGTCTACTCCTTCTAGTTCCAACACACCCTTCTTTTGAACCGGTTGGCGTTGTCTCTAATGAGCATAGAAGTATTGGTTATTAGCCACAGTATCTATGAGATTCTGGGCTTCCTCAGCTGCCTTCATCAATTGTAGTGAACCTTCTACAGATTGGTCCAAGGACTCTTGAGCTTTTAGAGTTAAACCCTGATAGAAATTTTCAAGTCTATCCCATTCAATAAACATCTCAGGTGGACATTTTCTAATCAGAGCTTTGTATCTTTCCCATGCCTCATATAATGATTCTTCATCCATTTGAGTGAATGTTTGCACTTCTGTCTTCAATCTGATGATCCTCTGAGGTGGATAGAACTTAGATAGGAACTTGTTCACCAAATCATCCCAAGTGTTGATACTTTCTTTGGAAAATGCCTCTAGCTATTGGGTTGCCTTATCCCTCAAGGAGAATAGGAATAGCAACAACTTGTAGATGTCTAGATGCACTCCATTGGTCTTAACCATATCACATATCCTCAGAAAAATAGACAAGTGTTGATTAAGATCTTCAAGAGGTCCTCCTCCATAGGAACAATTGTTTTGCACCAAAGTGATAAACCGAGGCTTCAATTCAAAGTTGTTTGCATGAACATTAGGAGTGAGTATACTACTCCTACAGTTTCTTGGGTTTGGGAAGATGTAGGAAGCTAGAACTCTCCTTTGAGGTGGGTCATTATTGTTGGCAACTCCCTCGGGAGGATTATGCAAATTGCCCTCCATGACTTGGTCTTCTCCTTCTGAGTCCTCTTCACCGATTACCCCCTTTCCTCTTGCTTCCCTTCTTAGTCTCCGGAGGGTTCTCTTAGGTTTAGGATCAAAAGAAGTGGATACTTCTCTCCTTGCTTCTGACATACAACACACACAAACTAACAACACAAGTGAAGCACTCTGTTGCAAGAGTGAAGTTAAAGTTAGTGAAACAAAACCTCAAACAGTTAGTGGGCTTAACAAAGAAAAGAAAAATGCCTAATCTAGACTACCATTTACTTAATCATTGTTAATCTTTTCCAATCCCTGGGAATGGCGCTAAAAAACTTGATACGTGGAAATTAGATTTCACGTTTAACCGGCAAGTATACCGGATCGTATCAAGTAGTAAAACTCACCGGAGTGAGATCGATCTCACGGAGATTGGTAGATTAAGCAACTTTAGTTAAATGGTAGTTTAGTTAGGCAAACATTGTTTTGTTTTCATGAGAATTTCAATTCTTGAATGTAATTGCAGAAAATTTAATGACAAGTAATTAAAAGAACTAAAGTAAGGAAAGCAATTAACTGACTGAAAGTAAATAACTGAAACTTAAATGGCAAGAAACTTAAATGACATCAAGAGTAAATTGCAAGAAAGTAGAGTGCATAATTTTAAAGAGCAGAGAAATAAAGTGCAAGTAATCGAAAGCTGAATTTAAATAGCAGGAATGTTAAATTGCTTGAATATAAAAGGGAATCGGGTAGTGGGCATTCAAAATAACTAAAGAACAAAGGAAATGAGAATTGATGGTAGAGATCACTAGGGATCGGAGATGCAAATTCTCATGAATCAATAATACTCAATCCTTTCTCAATCATGTAGAATAGATCTATGGCGGATTGTGAATAATTGAGTCCCAATCTCTTGGTGACTCAATTTCTCTCAACACAATCAATTGCCACTCTTGTGATCTAATTGGTCATGAGAAGAGATGAAGTTCAAGAACTAATCCTTAATGCCACACAATTCTCAGAATCTCAACTAAGGGTGGTTACATCTCACATACTAACCCAAAGTATATCAATCAAGAAAATTATGAAAGGATGAACTCTAAACTGAGTTATGTGACTCCTTTCTCAAGTTCATCACACAATTCATATAGATTCAATCCCTCTCTCGATAGTGATTGAATCTTTGAAGAACAAAAGTTCCCTCTTAGAGAAATCCACTTGAATTGAGAAGGAGAAGAAGAGCTATCAATCCATTTAAATCAACAGAGCTCCTCCCCTAATGAAAATGGGGTTTAGTGAATCATAGCTCCAATTTCAACAACAATTGCAAAATGGAAATTAAACTAGGTGTAGAGAAGAATGAAGAATGAAGAAGAAGAGTTCTTAAAACTGAAATTTGAAGTCTCAAATAAAATAAAATAGCTCCCTGGTATGCTTCCCGAATTATGCAGTAAAAAGTAAAAGTGTAGTGTAAAAGTAGAATGTGTCAAAAGTCCCCTTAAGTACAAAGCTTTCTCCTATTTATACTAGTCCTTAAGCTCTTTGAGAGGTCCTCAATCATGTTTTTTGGGTTAGCAACTGGGCTTTGTTCTTGTTGGATTAGCTAGCTCATGAGTGGAGTTGCTAACCCTTAAGGAAAACATAGAAAATAGAGAGCTTGTTCACATCAATTCTGGCCCATTGAGCACGTTGATGGAAAACATGCCTATGCAACTGCAAGTTAGCAATGTGCTTGTGGGTTTCCTGGGCTGGGGCTTGGTGAGGGCGTTGCCAGCTTAAGTTATTGCCAGCAACGTGACCTTCTTCTTAGATTCAATGTTTTTTATGCTTAAAATTGCCTATGATTTGAGCTTCAATCCTCTGCTTTACTATAAACTATTATACATCGTTGGAAAGCTCTAAATGTCCTATTTCTAGTGAAATTAGAAACATCTCAATTGGATCTATCTATCTCAAGTTATGCATCATTGAAGAGGGCAAGGTCAGGCTGCCAAGGTCGTAGGCATTGCTGGCAAACACGCCTTCCTCCCCTCACGTTGGCAATGTAGATTGCCTCCTTCCCTGAGCCAAGACCTTTGTCGTAGGCATTGTTGTTGGACACGCCTTCATCTCCTCACGTTGGCAACGTGAGTTGCTCTCCAAGGCTGCCTAGATTGCTGGCGTTGTTGGTAGACACGCCCATACAATCTCATGTTGGCAACGTGCTGTCCCTCTGCTTCCTAGCTCTAGGCTTGCTGGCGTTGTTGCTAAACACGCCCTTGCAAGTCTAAGTTGGCAACATGCTACCTTTGCCTCCTAGCTCCAAGCTTGCTGGCGCTGTGATAAGCGGATAATTTATACGCTTTTTGGCATTATTTTTAGGAAGTTTTTAGTATGATCTAGTTACTTTTCGGGATATTTTCATTAGTTTTTATGCTAAATTCACATTTCTGGACTTTACTATGAGTTTGTGTGTTTTTCTGTGATTTCAGGTATTTTCTGGCTGAAATTGAGGAACTTGAGCAAAACTCTGATAGGAGGCTGACAAAGGACTGCTGATGCTGTTGGAATCTGACCTCCCTGCACTCGAAATGGATTTTCTGGAGCTACAGAACTTCAAATGGCGCGCTCTCAAAGGTGTTGAAATTAGACATCCAGAGCTTTCCAGCAATATATAATAGTTCATACTTTATTCGTGATTAGACGACGTGAACTGGCGCTCAACGCCAGTTCCATGTTGCTGTCTGGAGTCAAACACCAGAAACACGTCACGAACCTGAGTTGAACGCCCAAAACACGTTACAACTTGGCGTTCAACTCCAAAAGAAGCCTCAGCTCGTGGATAGATCAAGCTCAGCCCAAACATACACCAAGTGGGCCCTGGAAGTGGATTTATGCATCAATTACTTACCTCGGTAAACCCTAGTAGCTAGTTTAGTATAAATAGAACTTTTTACTAGTCTATTAGATATCTTGGGACGTTTAGTTCTCAGATCATGGGGGCTGGCCATTCGGCCATGTCTGGACTTTTCACTTATGTATTTCCAATGGTGGATTTTCTACACACCATAGATTAAGGGTGTGAAGCTCTGCTGTACCTCAAGTTTTAATGCAATTACTATTTTTTTTCTATCCAATTCGATTTATTCCTGTTCTAAGATATTCATTGCACTTCAACTTGATGAATGTGATGATCCGTGACACTCATCATCATTCTCACCTATGAACGCGCGTGATTGACAACCACTTCCGTTCTACCTTAGACCGAGCGCATATCTCTTGGATTCCTTAATCAGAATCTCCGTGGTATAAGCTAGAATTGATGGCGGCATTCATGGAAATCCGAAAAGTCTAACCTTGTCTGTGGTATTCAGAGTAGGATTCCGGGATTGAATGACTGTGACGAGCTTCAAACTCCTTTGGTGTTGTGATGAGCGGATAATTTGTACGCTTTTTGGCATTGTTTTTAGTATGTTTTTAGTAGTATGAGTTGAGTTTTTAGTATATTTTTATTAGTTTTTAGTTAAAATTCACTTTTCTGGACTTTACTAAGAGTTTGTGTGTTTTTCTGTGATTTCAGGTATTTTCTGGCTGAAATTGAGGGTCCTGAGCAAAAATCTGATTCAGAGACTGAAAAGGACTGCAGATGCTGTTGGATTCTGACCTCCCTGCACTCGAAGTGGATTTTCTGGAGCTACAGAAGCCCAATTGGCGCGCTCTCAACGGCATTGGAAAGTAGACATCCTGGGCTTTCCAGCAATGTCTTATAGTCCATACTTTGCCCGAGATTTGATGGCCCAAACCGGCGTGGCAAATCAGCCTCAGAATTTCCAGCGTTTAACGCTGGAACTGGCATAAAACTTGGAGTTAAACGCCCAAACTGGCATGAAAGCTGGCGTTTAACTCCAGAAAAGGTCTCTACACATGAAAGCTTCAATGCTCAGCCCAAGCACACACCAAGTGGGCCCGGAAGTGGATTTTTCTGTCATTTACTCATTTCTGTAAAACCTTAGGTTACTAGTTCACTATTAATAGGATCTTTTGACATTGTATCTGTACCTCATGACACTTTACACGTTTCTTTGTGTACCTTCCACAGCATGAGTCTCTAAACCCCATGGTTGGGGGTGAGGAGCTCTGCTGTGTCTTGATGGATTAATGCAATTACTACTGTTTCTTATTCAATCATGCTTGCTTCCGTTCTAAGATATCACTTGTTCTTAACCCGGATGAATGTGATGACCCGTGACACTCATCATATTCTCAACTATGAACGCGTGCCTGACAACCACCTCCGTTCTACCTTAGATTGAGTAGATATCTCTTGGATTCTTTAACCGGAATCTTCGTGGTATAAGCTAGAACTGATGGCGGCATTCAAGAGAATCCGGAAGGTCTAAACCTTGTCTGTGGTATTCTGAGTAGGATTCAATGATTGAATGACTGTGACGAGCTTCAAACTCCTGAAGGCGGGGCGTTAGTGACAGACGCAAAAGAATCACTGGATTCTATTCCAGCCTGATTGAGAACCGATAGATGGATAGCCGTGCCGTGACAGGGTACGTTGAACATTTCCACTGAGAGGATGGGAGGTAGCCACTGACAACGGTGAAACCTTACATACAGCTTGCCATGGAAGGAGCCTTGCGTGTTTGATGAAGAAGACAGTAGGAAAGCAGAGATTCAGAAGATGGAGCATCTCCAAAACCTCAACCTATTCTCCATTACTGCATAACAAGTACTTATTTCATGTTTTTTTGCTTTTCACAATCAATCCTGATAATTTCTGATATCCTGACTAAGATTTACAAGATAACCATAGCTTGCTTCAAGCCGACAATCTCCGTGGGATCGACCCTTACTCACGTAAGGTATTACTTGGACGACCCAGTGCACTTGCTGGTTAGTTGTGCGGAATTGCAAAAGTGTGATTGCAATTTCGTGCACCAAGTTTTTGGCGCCGTTGCCGGGGATTGTTCGAGTTTGGACAACTGACGGCTTATCTTGTTGCTTAGATTAGGACTGTTTTATTTTTGTTGGTTTAGAGACTTTTAGTTGAGTCTAGTTTCATAATTTATGTTTGGTGTCAATTGCATGCTTTTGCTTTTCTTTTAATTTTCGAATTTGCATGTCCTTAGTCCATTTTTGATCCGTAAAGATTTCTAAGTTTGGTGTCCTCTTTGTGTTTTTCCCTTAAAAATTTTCGAAAATTAGTGTTTGATTTGCTAAAAATTTTAAGTTTGGTGTCATTTTGTTGTTTTTCTCTTTCCTCTTTTCAAAAATCAAATCTTTTTCATAAAAATTTTTCAATCATATCTTTCTAATTGCTAATCTCAAAATCTTTTTAATTAACTAATTGATTCAGTTTTCAATTTGCTTTGATCTTATTTTCTTTTAATTTTCGAATTTTTTTATTATTTTATTTTCCTTTTGTTTTTATTTTATTTTTCGGTTAATTCAAAAAAAAAAAAAACAAACAAAAATTATCTATTTGCAATCCATATCAGTTCCCTTTATCCACTATGGACCTAAGTGGGATTGATCAGTCCAGAAGGACTCTGGGGTCATATGCTAACCCCATTACAGCTGCATATGAGAGTAGCATCTGTACACCTCCCATCAAAGCAAGCAGCTTTGAGCTAAATCCTCAACTCATTATCATAGTGCAGCAAAATTGCCAGTATTCCGGTCTTCCACAGGAAGAACCTATTGAGTTTCTAGCACAGTTCTTACAAATTGCTGACACAGTACATGATAAAGAGGTGGATCAGGATGTCTACAGACTATTACTGTTTCCATTTGCTGTAAAAGATCAAGCTAAAAGGTGGTTGAATAACCAACCTACAGCAAGCATAAAGACATGGAAACAGTTATCAGACAAATTCCTGAATCATTTTTACCCTCCAAAAAGGATGACACAGCTAAGGCTGGACATCCAAGGCTTTAAACAAGAGGATAATGAATCCCTTTACAATGCCTGGGAGAGGTATAGAGGTATGCTAAGAAAATGCCCCTCTGAAATGTTTTCAGAGTGGGTACAATTAGACATCTTCTACTATGGGCTTACAGAAAAAGCTTAGATGTCTTTAGACCACTCAGCTGGTGGATCTATACACATGAGGAAGACAATTGAAGAGGCTCAAGAGCTTATAGACACTGTTGCTAGAAACCAATATTTGTACTCTCGCAATGAGTTCTCTCCAAAAGAGGAAGTCATGGCACTAGCCACTGATCCTAATCCTCAAGAACAGATGATTGAGCTTAATCAACAATTGCTCCTGATGACAGAACAGTTAGCAGAATTTAAAGAGATGCTCCATGAAACTAAAGTTGCTAACAAGAACATAGAACTACAGTTGAATCAAGCAAAACAGCAGATATCTAAACAGATAACAGAAGAGTGTCAAGCAGTTCAACTGAGGAGTGGAAAGACACTGAACAACTCCACTCAAAAGAGCAAAAAGTCAAATAAGGAACAATTGACAGAGGATAACCAAGCCACTGCCCAAAATCCCTCTGAGGACAGTAAGAGCCCAGAGAGGAATACTTTTGGCGTTCAAACGCCAGAAAGGGAAGGAAAGCTGGCGTTAAACGCCCATTCCCTGCCCAGTTCTGGCGTTCAAATGCCAGAAAAGGGGGAAAAGTTGGCGTTAAATGCCCATTTTCCACCCAATCCTGGCGTTCAAACGCCAAAGGGGAACCAGACACCTGAGAGTGCTGATAGTAACCCCTCTAAAAAGGCTTCTCCAACCACCTCTGTAAGGAATAAACCTGCAGCAACTAAGGTTGAAGAATATAAAGCCAGGATGCCTTATCCTCAGAAACTTCGCCAAGCGGAACAGGATAAGCAATTTGCCCGCTTTGCAGACTATCTAAGGACTCTTGAAATCAAGATTCCGTTTGCAGAGGCACTTGAACAAATACCTTCTTATGCTAAGTTCATGAAAGAGATCTTAAGTCATAAGAAGGATTGGAGAGAAACTGAAAAAGTGTTTCTCACTGAAGAATGCAGCGCAGTCATTCTGAAAAGCTTACCAGAAAAGCTTCAAGATCCAGGAAGCTTTATGATACCATGCACATTAGAAGGTGCTTGCACCAAGACAGCCCTGTGTGACCTTGGAGCAAGCATCAATCTAATACCTGCATCCACTATCAGAAAGCTTGGATTGACTGAAGAAGTCAAAGCAACCGGATATGCCTCCAACTTGCTGATGGCTCCATTAAATATCCATCAGGCATAATTGAGGACATGATTGTCAAGGTTGGGCCATTTGCCTTTCCAACTGACTTTATAGTGCTGGAAATGGAGGAGCACAAGAGTGCAACTCTTATTCTAGGAAGACCTTTCCTAGCAACTGGACGAACTCTCATTGATGTACAAAAAGGGGAAATAACCCTGAGAGTCAATGAGGATGAGTTCAAGTTGAATGTTGTCAAAGCTATGCAGCATCCAGACACATCAAATGACTGCATGAGCACTGATATTATTGACTCTTTGGTGGAGGAGGTCAATATGACTGAAAGTCTGGAATCAGAGCTAGATGACATCTTTAAAGATGTTCAGCCTGATCTGGAGGAACTAAAGGAAATAAAAGAAATTTCGAAAATTCCTCAGGAAGAAGATAAGCCTCCTAAACCAGAGCTCAAGCCACTACCACCATCCCTGAAATATGCATTTCTGGGAGAAGGTGACACTTTTCCAGTGATCATAAGCTCTGCTCTAAATCCACAGGAAGAGAAAGCACTAATTCAAGTGCTAAGGACACACAAGACAGCTCTTGGGTGGTCCATAAGTGATCTTAAGGGCATTAGCCCAGCAAGATGCATGCACAAGATCCTATTGGAGGATGATGCTAAGCCAGTGGTTCAACCACAAAGGCGGCTAAATCCAGCCATGAAGGAGGTGGTGCAGAAAGAGGTCACTAAGTTACTAGAGGCTGGGATTATTTATCCTATTTCTAATAGCCCCTGGGTGAGCCCTGTCCACGTTGTCCCTAAGAAGGGAGGCATGACAGTGGTTCATAATGAAAAGAATGAACTAGTTCCTACAAGAACAGTTACAGGGTGGCGCATGTGTATTGACTACAGAAGGCTCAATATAGTCACCAGAAAGGATCATTTTCCTTTACCATTCATAGACCAGATGCTAGAGAGACTAGCAGGTCATGAATACTACTGCTTTTTGGACGGCTACTCAGGTTACAACCAAATTGCAGTAGATCCTCAGGACCAAGAGAAAACAGCATTTACATGTCCTTCTGGAGTATTTGCCTACAGAAGGATGCCTTTTGGTCTATGCAATGCACCTGCAACCTTTCAGAGGTGCATGCTCTCTATCTTCTCAGATATGGTAGAGAAATTTCTGGAAGTCTTCATGGATGACTTTTCAGTATTTGGAGACTCATTCAGCTCCTGCCTTAACCATCTAGCACTTGTTCTGAAAAGATGCCAAGAGACCAACCTAGTTTCAAACTGGGAAAAATGTCACTTTATGGTGACTGAAGGAATTGTCCTTGGGCATAAAATTTCAAACAAAGGAATAGAGGTGGATCAAGCTAAAGTTGAAGTAATTGAAAAATTACCACCACCTACCAATGTTAAGGCAATCAGAAGCTTTCTGGGGCATGCAGGATTCTACAGAAGGTTCATAAATGATTTTTCAAAAATTGCCAAACCTCTGAGTAATCTGCTAGCTGCTGACACTCCATTTATTTTTGATAATGAGTGTCTGCAGGCGTTTGAAACTCTGAAAGCTAAGCTGGTCACAGCACCAGTCATCTCTGCACCAGACTGGACATTACCATTTGAACTAATGTGTGATGCCAGTGACCATGCCATTGGTGCAGTACTGGGACAAAGGCATGGTAAGCTTCTGCACGTCATTTACTATGGTAGCCGTATTCTAAATGATGCACAGAAGAACTACACAACCACAGAAAAGGAGTTACTTGCAGTGGTTTATGCCATTGACAAGTTCAGATCTTATTTAGTAGGATCAAAAGTGATTGTGTACACTGACCATGCTGCTCTTAAATATCTACTCACAAAGCAGGATTCAAAACCCAGGCTCATAAGATGGGTGTTGCTTCTGCAAGAGTTTGATATAGAAATAAGAGACAGAAAAGGGACAGAGAATCAAGTGGCTGATCACTTGTCCCGGATAGAACCAGTAGCAGGAGCATCCCTCCATCCTACTGAGATCTCTGAAACCTTTCCGGATGAGCAATTGTTTGCTATTCAGGAAGCTCCGTGGCTTGCAGACAGTGCAAACTATAAGACTCAAGGTTCTCCTTCTGTATCCATGGAGAGGAAGCATGAAGAGCTTCTCTCAAAACAGAGTCAAACAGAGCCCCCACAGTCAAACTCTAAGTTTGGTGTTGGGAGGCCACCACCAACTTCTAAGTTTGGTGTTGAACCCCCACATTCAAACTCTAAGTTTGGTGTTGGGAGGTTCCAATGTGAGGCTCCATGAGAGCCCACTGTCAAGCTACTGACATTAAAGAAGCGCTTGTTGGGAGGCAACCCAATGTTATATTTATTATTTTCCTTTGTTATTTTATGTTTTCTATAGGTTGATGATCATGGAAAGTCACAAATTCAATTGAAAAAGCAGAAACAGAATGAAAAACAGAAAGAAAAATAGCACACCCTGGAGGAAAACCTTGCTGGCGTTTAAACGCCAGTAAGGGCAGCAAATGGGCGTTTAACGCCCAGTCTGGCACCATTCTGGGCGTTTAACGCCAGAAAGGGGCACCAGACTGGCGTTAAACGCCAGGAATGGGCACCAAGCTGGCGTTAAACGCCAGAAATGGGCACCAGGCGTTTAACACCAGAATTGGCAGAAAGAGCATTTTTGGTCGCCACTTGGTGCAGGGATGAATTATCCTTGACACCTCAGGATCTGTGGATCCCACAGGATCCCCACCTACCCCACCACTCTCTCTCTTCATTCCTCTTTTGCTCGAGGACGAGCAAACCTTCTAAGTTTGGTGTGGTAAAAGCGTTGCTTTTTGTTTCTCCATAACCATTTATGGCACCTAAGGCCGGAGAAACCTCTAGAAAGAGGAAAGGGAAGCCAAAAGCTTCCACCTCCGAGCCATGGGAGATGAAGAAATTCATCTCAAGGGATGCACTTTCCTCCACAAAACTATTGGGAGCAAATTAACACCTCCCTAGGAGAATTGAGTTCCAACATGGGACAACTAAGGGTGGAGCACCAAGAACATTCCATCCTCCTCCATGAAATTAAAGAAGATCATAGAATCATGAGAGAGGAGCAACAAAAGCAAGGAAGAGACATTGAGGAGCTCAAGCACTCCATAAGATCTTCAAGAGGAAGAACAAGCCGCCATCACTAAGGTGGACTCGTTCTTTAATTTCCTTGTTCTTTATTTTCTTGTTTTTCGAATTTCATGCTTATGTTTATCCATGTTTGTGTCTTGTAATCATTAGTGTCTTAGTGTCTATGCCTTAAAGTTATGAATGTCCTATGAATCCATCACCTCTCTTAAATGAAAAATGCTTTAATTACAAAAGAACAAGAAGTACAGGATTTCGAATTTATCTCTGAAACTAGTTGAATTAGTTTGATGTGGTGACAATACTTTTTGTTTTCTGAATGAATGCTTGAACAATGCATATGTCTTTTGAATTTGTTGTTTTAAGAATGTTAAAATTGTTGGCTCTTGAAAGAATGATGGAAAAGGAGAACTGTTATTGAGGATCTGAAAAATCATCAATTGATTCTTGAAGCAAGAAAAAGCAGTGATTCAAAAAAAAACGAAAAAAAAGAGAGAAATAGAAGAGAAAAAGAAAAAGCCAATAGCTCTTTAAACCAAAAGGCAAGGGTAATAAAAAGGATCCAAGGCTTTGAGCATCAGTGGATAGGAGGGCCTACAGGAATAACATCCTGGCCTAAGCGGCTAAACCAAGCTGTCCCTAACCATGTGCTTGTGGCGTGAAGGTGTCAAGTGAAAACTTGAGACTGAGCAGTTAAAGTCATGATCCAAGGTAAAGAGAGTGTGCTTAAGAACCCTGGACACCTCTAATTGGGGACTCTAGCAAAGCTGAGTCATAATCTGAAAAGGTTCACCCAATTATGTGTCTGTGGCATGTATGTATCCGGTGGTAATATTGGAAGACAGAGTGCTTTGGGCCACGGCCAAGACTCATTAAGTAGCTGTGTTCAAGAATCATCATACTTAACTAGGAGAATCAATAACACCATCTGGATTCTGAGTTCCTAAAGAAGCCAATCATTCTGAATTTCAAAGGATAAAGCGAGATGCCAAAACTGTTCGGAAGCAAAAAGCTACTAATCCCGCTCATCTAATTGGAACTATGTTTCTTTGATATTTTGGAGTCTATAGTATATTCTCTTCTTTTTATTCTATTTTGATTTTCAGTTGCTTGGGGACAAGCAACAATTTAAGTTTGGTGTTGTGATGAGCGGATAATTTATACGCTTTTTGGCATTGTTTTTAGTATGTTTTTAGTATGATTTAGTTAGTTTTTAGTATATTTTTATTAGTTTTTAATTAAAATTCACTTTTCTGGACTTTACTATGAGTTTGTGTGTTTTTTTGTGATTTCAGGTATTTTCTGGCTGAAATTGAGGGATCTGAGCAAAAATCTGATTCAGAGGCTAAAAGGACTGCAGATGCTGTTGGATTCTGACCTCCCTGCACTCGAAGTGGATTTTCTGGAGGTACAGAAGCCCAATTGGCGCGGTCTCAACGGCATTGGAAAGTAGCATCCTGGGCTTTCCAGCAATGTATAATAGTCCATACTTTGTCCGAGATTTGATGACCCAAACTGGCGTTGCAAATCAGCCTCAGAATTTCCAGCGTTTAACGCTGGAACTGGCATAAAAATTGGAGTTAAACGCCCAAACTGGCATAAAAGCTGGCGTTTAACTCCAGAAAGAGCCTCTACACGAAAATGCTTCAATGCTCAGCCCAAGCACACACCAAGTGGGCCCGGAAGTGGATTTTTCTGTCATTTACTCAATTCTGTAAACCCTAGGTTACTAGTTCACTATTAATAGGATCTTTTGACATTGTATCTGTACCTCATGACACTTTACACGCTTCTTTGTGTACTTCTTACAGCATGAGTCTCTAAACCCCATGGTTGGGGGTGAGGAGCTCTACTGTGTCTTGATGGATTAATGCAATTACTACTGTTTCTTATTCAATCATGCTTGCTTCCGTTCTAAGATATCACTTGCTCTTAACCTGGATGAATGTGATGACCCGTGACACTCATCATATTCTCAACTATGAACGCGTGCCTGACAACCACCTCCGTTCTACTTTAGATTGAGTAGATATCTCTTAGATTCTTTAATCAGAATCTTCGTGGTATAAGCTAGAATTGATGGCGGCATTCAAGAGAATCCGGAAGGTCTAAACCTTGTCTGTGGTATTCTGAGTAGGATTCAATGATTGAATGACTGTGACGAGCTTCAAACTCCTGAAGGTGGGGCGTTAGTGACAGACACAAAAGAATCACTGGATTCTATTCCGGCCTGATTGAGAACCGACAGATGGATAGCCGTGCCGTGACAGGGTGCGTTGAACATTTCCACTGAGAGGATGGGAGGTAGCCATTGACAACGGTGAAACCCTACATACAGCTTGCCATGGAAGGAGCCTTGCGTGTTTGATGAAGAAGACAGTAGGAAAGCAGAGATTCAGAAGATGGAGCATCTCCAAAACCTCAACCTATTCTCCATTACTGCATAACAAGTACCTATTTCATGTTCTATTGCTTTTCACAATCAATCCTGATAATTTCTGATATCCTGACTAAGATTTACAAGATAACCATAGCTTGCTTCAAGCCGACAATCTCCGTGGGATCGACCCTTACTCACGTAAGGTATTACTTGGACGACCCAGTGCACTTGCTGGTTAGTTGTGCGGAATTGCAAAAGTGTGATTACAATTTCGTGCACCAATCTGGTTACCATCAGATAAGGGTGAAAGAGGATAATATTCCTAAGACTACATTTAGGACGCGCTATGGACACTACGAGTTTGCGGTGATGTCCTTTGGGTTGACGAATGCACCTGCTGTGTTCATGGATTACATGAACAGAGTATTCCGTCCCTTTTTGAACGAATTCGTGGTGGTTTTCATAGACGACATCTTAGTTTATTCTAAGACGGTGAAGGAGCATGAAGAACACTTGAGGATTGTGTTGCAAATCTTAAAGGAGCGGAAATTGTATGCTAAGCTGTCCAAGTGTGAGTTTTGGAAAGAGGAAGTGAAGTTCTTAATTCACGTGGTGAGCAAAGGAGGAATAGTGATGGATCCTTCTAAGGTAGAAGCAGTGATGGAATGGGAAAGGTCAACGATGGTGATGGAAGTTAGGAGTTTCTTGGGCCTAGCCGGATATTACCAGAGATTTATTGAAGGATTTTCCAGGATTGCACTACCGATGACTAAGTTGACAAGGAAGGAGGTGTCATTCGTATGGATGTCGGAATGTGAAGAAAGTTTTCAAACTTTGAAACAAAAGTTAACTTTAGCGCCTGTTTTGATTTTGCCAGAACCGCATGAACCATTTAAAGTGTATTGTGATGCGTCATTGAAGGGTTTAGGTTGTGTGTTGATGCAACACCAGAATGTGGTGGCTTACGCATCGCGTAGCTGAGACCGCATGAGGTGAACTACCCAATTCATGACTTGGAATTAGCAGCGATTGTATTTACATTGAAGATCTGGAGACACCATTTGTACAGAGTGAGGTTTAACGTCTTTTCTTATCATAAGAGTCTCAAGTACATCTTTGATCAGAAAAAGCTCAGTATGCGTCAGAGGAGGTAGATGGAGTTGCTAAAGGATTATGATTTTGAATTGAGTTATCATCTTAGAAAGGCGAATGTTGTGGCAGACGCATTGATTTGGAAGTCTTTGACAATTGCTTGGATGAGGATCAAAGAAGAGGAATTGGTGGTTAAGTTTGTAGACCTTAAGTTGGATATTGGAGAAGTTGTCAGAAGAGCTTATTTGAATCAGTTGCAGATTTTGAGTACGTTTAAATTAGAAAATACAGAGGGCTCAGCAAGATAAGCAAAAGAGGGAGCTCTGTTGTACTTGATGGATTGATAATAGTGAAATTCTTCTTCTCTTCATCTTCTCTTTGATTTGCTAGAAGGGATTTCATTCTTAATGCTTAGCGTTCAATTATCTTGAAAAAGAGATTGAATGCAATTGGGTTTCATGGGAACCTTGGGAAAGGAAACATGAAACCATGCTTGAAATCCATTCTCACACTTGAGTAGATTCTGGGTTTTGGTGATTGGATACGTGACATATAATCCTCCCTCTACCTGGACCTATGAGGGTGTGTGGTATAATCAGGGACCAAGCATATCTCTCTTCATGAGCAATTAGACCAAGGAATTGGCTATTGATCAAGATCTGAGAGATTGAGTCACCAAGGGATTGGGGCTCAATCAATCATGATTGCCAAGAGGTCAATGAGTTGCATGATTGAAGAAGATATAAGCTAGATTTGATCCAAAGAAACAACATCTCCCAATCTCAATGAATTCCCCCATTCTTTTCTATCCATTTCTTTACAGCTTAATTTTTACATTCAGCAATTCCCCACTCCCATTTACATTCAAGTCATTTATGATTCAGCACTTTACATTCTGCAATTTTCATTTCTGCACTTTATTGCTTTTCTTTATATTCTAGTCATTTACATTTATGTCATTTACAATTCTGCACTTCACAATCTTATTGATCCGATTGACTAATTCATCAATCAATTAAAACTGCTTGAATTTGCCAATCTCTGTGGATACAATCCCACTCCACTGTGGGTTTTTACTTGGCGATAATTTTGGTGCGCTTGACAAAAGAACTAATTCACTAATTTTTGAATGGGGTGTGAAATAGAGAATCATCAAGTTTTATGGCGCCGTTGCTGGGGGATTGGCTTAAATTTGACAGTGATTAAATTTATTGGAGAGCTAGATTAAGAAATTTAATTTCCTTGTTATTTTAATTTCTTTTATTTAGCATTTTTTTTGCTATATTTCCTTCTTTTTTGATTATCTTATTTAGTGTCCATATTTTCACTCTTCTAACTGTTTGATCAATTGCACCACTCACACTAACAACCACTCTAACAATAGTAATTTCTTCAACCATTTTTTTTCTTTATTGCTTTTTGCCTTGATTAGTTGTATGACAGGTAGGAGAAGCGGGGCTTCAACTTCCTTTGATTCTGAACCTGAGAGGACCTTCCTTAGATTAAAGAGGGAAGCAAGAGGGAAGAGAGTTGTTGGTGCTGAGGAAGAGGAAGAGTATTTTGAAACAAACATGGAGGAGAATATGGAGAATCACCATGAGGAAGAAGTTCATAACCATGCCAGAGAAGGCCCAGTCAATCATGAAGAGAGTTTTAGGCTCCTACATCAACCCAAACCCAGAAAACTGTGGCAGCAGCATCCTAAAGCCAACAAATCATACAAATAATTTTGAGCTGAAGCCTCAGCTCATCACACTTGTTCAGAATAATTGCTCATATGGAGGAAGTGCCCAAGAAGACCCTAATCAACATCTCAGCACATTCTTGAGGATATGTGATACTGTAAAGTCTAACGAGGTACACCCTGACATTTACAAACTACTCTTGTTCCCTTTCTCACTCAGAGATAAGGCAGCAAAGTGGTTGGAATCATTCTCCAAGGATAGCCTAACTACATAGGAGGAGGTCGTGAACAGATTCCTTGCAAGATTTTACCCTCCACAAAGAACCAATAGGCTGAGAGCTGAGGTGCAAACTTTCAGACAACAAGATGGAGAAACACTCTATGAGGCCTGGGAGAGATTCAAAGATCTGACAAGAAGATGCCCACCAGAAATGTTCAATGAGTGGGTACAACTACATATCTTTTATGAGGGACTATCCTATGAAGCAAAGAAAGCAGTGGATCATTCTTCAGAAGGCTCACTCAACAAAAAGAAAACCATTGAAGAGGCCATAGATGTCATTGAGACTGTAGCTGAAAATGAGTATTTCTATGCCTCAGAAAGGACTCAGAAGAAGGGAGTGCTGGAACTCAATTCTGTAGATGCTTTGTTAGCTCATAACAAGGCAATTGCAGCACAAATAGCAACCCTAACCAAGAGGATGGAGGCCAACCAAGCCTCAGTCATTCAAGACCAAACTTCTTAACAAGAAGGAAATGCATCAGAATCTGAAGGTGACTGAGAACAAGTTAATTATGTGAATAGTTCATCCAGAACACCATATGACCTATACTCTAAGACATACAACCCAGGTTGGAAGAACCACCCAAACTTTGGGTGGGGAAATCAACAAAACCACAACCAGGACCACAACAAGCCGTATCCATCAAATCAGCATCCCAACCACAACCCCAACCATCAAACAGGGAACCATAGACCCTACCATAACTCACAAAACACATCATACCATAACAACCAACTCATACACAACAACCTCAATCAAGATGCACCATCCTCAACTATGCAACCATGCGAAATCAAGAGCAACTTTGAGAGGATGGAGGCTGCAATAGCACAACTGTCATCCCAGATTACAGGGGTAGTCTCCTCACTCATGGAAAGACAAGCACAAACTGACAGAAGGATAGATGCTAATCAAGAGGAATACAGGTCAAATTTGAAAAATCAAGGTGCAGCAATCTCAAAGATGGAAGCACAAGTGGGGATTTTGTCCAAGCAAATCCCACTTCCCACACACTCATTTTCCAGCGATACCATGGCTAACCCAAGAGGGGAATGCAAAGCCATAACTCTAATAAGTGGGAAAGAGCCCCAAGCAAAGATACTCATGAAGAGGTTACATCAAAGCATGGGAACGAGGATGAAGGGGAGACCTCAGCTTCACCTCCACCAAAACCAGTCTTGAAGCCGTATGTGCCAAAGGCACCATACCCACAAAGGCTGAGAAAAGATGGGAAGGATGGCTAGTTCTCTAAGTTCCTAAAGATCTTCAAGAAGCTCCAAATCAACATACCATTTGCTGAGGCATTGGAACAAATGCCACTCTATGCCAAGTTCTTAAAGGAGCTTATAACCAAAAAGAGGAACTGAGAGGCAAAAGAAACCAAAGTATTGACTGAGGAATGCAGCGCCATCATACAGAAGAAGTTGCCTCAAAAGCTGAAAGACCCAGGGAGTTTTCAAATCCCCTGCATCATAGGGGACATCACTATTGAGAAAGCTTTGTGTGATTTAGGAGCTAGCATAAATCTTATGTCCCTAACCATGATGAGAAGGATGAAGATTGAGGAAGCCAAGCCAACAAGAATGGCACTCTAATTGGCTGACAAAACATTTAAGTTTCCACATGGGGTGGTGGAAGACTTGCTAGTGAAAGTAGGAGAATTTATTTTCCCTGCTGATTTCGTTGTGCCGGACATGGAAGAAGAGGTCAACGCATCAATTATCCTAGGAAGACCATTTTTAGCTACTGCTGGAGCCATCATTGATGTGCAGAAAGGGAAACTAGTCTTGAGATTACATGAAGAGAAAATGGTCTTCAACGTCTTTAAAGCAATGAGTTACCCCAAAGAATCCACAGAAGAATGCATGCTGGTAGACACCATGGAACATGTAGTTGATGAATGGATTTTTGATGGTTCAGAATTCACAAATGAATTCTCGTTGCAAGTATAGTTTCTAAACCAAGCAATAATCCTTTCATACAAAAGATTGTTTGTCACAAGTAATAAACCCCTAAATTTATAAACCGAAGTATTGGAACCTCGGGTCGTTCTCCCTAGGAATTACAATAAAGTGTCTTGTTATTGGTTATGAATTATTTTTGGGGTTTTGATAAGAGGCATGAAAGATAAATGGCAAGAAAGTAAACTAATGGCTAAAAAGGTCTTGGTAAGGGTTGGTGGTCAAGGATCTCTATCCTAATCACTAACCACAATATGAGAATTGGCAAGGATTAATCTCATTAAATCATCCTCTAACTAGTAGTAAAGGAAAGTCAAATGAGCTATATCAATCCTACTCCATAAGTCCTAACTCTCCACTAATTCAATTAGTGAGAACTAGAGTTAATGGATCCCAATCATCAATTACTTGGACATTAGTAACTCAAGAGTTCCTAAGTTACCTTTCCAAGCCAAGAACATAAAACTCTACTCTAAAATCCAACCAAGCATTTCATCAAACACTTGGAAGGCACAAGAGGAAAACATAGTAAATCAATAACAAGAACAAAATCTAACAACAATTATTGAAAAGAATTAACAACAACAATCAAGAGAAACACATTTATTATGAATTACCTTGATTGAATTGAAAGAGAGTAGAAGAAACAAAAGTAGATCTACAACAAAGCACAAGAACAACATAAAGGAAATTACAACAAAAGAATGGAAGAAGAATGAATGTAACAACAAGGAATTGAGAAGATAGAAGTAGAAGAAGATGAATTAAAATCTAGATCTAAGAACTAAACCTAATCCTAATCCTAATCCTAGAGAGAAGTGAGAGCTTCTCTCTCTAGAAACTACTTCTACAACTAATCCTAATGAGTGAAAATGAACTAAAGTGAGATCATCCCCCTTTGCTCTTCAATCCTTGGCTTTAAACAGCATCCTTGGCGCCAAAGTTGGTTGGGATTGGGCCCCACAACCCTTGAGAGTTCGTTGGCCATGTTTTCATTAAAAAATCCTAAACCAGCACCGACGCGTACGCGGACAGCACGCGTACGCATCCATGGGGTGATTCGCAAGGTGCGCGTAAGCGCCAGGTGCGCGCGCGCGTCCATGGGCGAGTTCGACTTCTTTGACTTTTCATGATTTCTCCACTTTGCATGCTTTCCCTCTTCACTCCTTTGATCCATTCCTAGCCCTTTTCAATCTAAAATCACTAGCAAATATATCAAGGCATCTTATGGAATCAAAGGTGAATGAAAACCATCAAATTAAGGGTCTAAAAGCATGTTTTCACATCTAAGTACAAATAAGGAGACAATCACAAAACCATGCTATTTCATTGAATAAATGTGGGTAAAAGGTGATAAAATCCCTTAAAATCAATACAAGATAAACCGTCAAAATGGGGTTTATCAACCTCCCTACACTTAAACCAAGCATGTCCTCATGCTTAAACCAAGAATTAAGTAAAGGGCATGGCATTTATTTATTGGAAACTAACTAAGTGCAATCTACCTAAATGCAACTATCTAAATGAATGCAATTGCTTGGTCAAAATAAATCAATTCCCAAGAAGCATATATGCACAAGGGCTAAGGACTAGCAAGTCTAATCCACAATTGAATTGAGCTATTAAATATTTTTACAAACTTGCATGAAAGGAGATGATCATAGGTGGAGACATGTAATCGAGCATCGAACCCTCACCGGATGTGTTTGCACTCCATTCGCTCAAGTGTTTAGGATTGATTCACTCAATTCTCTAATCGGGGGAAAATTTGTCTCTCAACAAATCTCCATTCGGCAAGTGTACCGATTTGTCGTCAAGTAAAACCCACAATAGAGTGGGGTCGAATCCCACAGAGATTAATGGATTAAGCAATCAATGGTTAATTGATTATCCTAGTTAGATGATTCAGATTTGGATGATGAGCAGCAAAAATTGTAAATTTACAGAAAAGTAAAGAAAGCAATAGAGTGCAGAGAAGTAAAATGGCAAGAAAAGTAAATGTAAGAACTAAAAATAAGATGAACATTGGGATCAAGAGATATTGCAATCCTCCGGATCAAGTTCATTCTCATCTCTTCCTCAATCATTCATTGATCTCCTTGGCAATCTTAAGTGATCGAATTACAATTACTTGTAATTCAATCTCTCAAATCTTGATCAATAGCCAATTCCTTGGTCAATTGCTCATGAGAAGAGATGAAGCATGGTCACTGATTATACCACATGCATTTTCCAAATCAAGTGTTGGAAGGATTATAGTCACATATCCATCCACACCCGATTTGGTCCAGCATGAGAAAGCATTTCTAGCATGATCTCTTCATTCCTCTTTCAAGGTTCAGAAGAGATCCAAGTATGAATAGTTTCTCTTCCAAGATAACTACCCAATTGGATGAAGATCGAAAGCTCTCTAGTAAAATCAAGAGAAAAGAAAGAAGAAGAAGAAGAAGAACTACACTTAATCCATTAAATCACAATAGAGCTCTCTAACCCAATGAAAAGAGTTAGTTGGTCATTGCTCTAACAAAATAGAAAAGAAAGAAAGTGCATAAAAGTAGAGATGAAGATTAAAACTGAAATTGAAACTTCAAAATTCATAAAATGAAAAGTACAAGAAAAGAAAGAAAATTGTGTGAGGGGAGGGAGTCCGAAGACCCCTCCATTCCAGGATGCCTTCAATGTAAAGACTAAGGCCTTTATATAGGCTCTCCTAAATTACCAAATGAAATTAAAAGCAAATTACAATTAAATGAAAATTCCTATTCTAGATGCTTCTTGTGGTCTTGATTGGTTGACAATTGTGGGCTTGCTTGCTTGGGCTTTGAAGTGGACTTGAGAGAGAAGTGAGTCAAGTTGAGGTCCAGGTGCTAAAGTTAGTGCTAAAGTTAGCCACTCTAACGCTACAAGTGTGGCGTTAGTGCTAAAGTTATTGTGGCTAACGTTGCACTTGCTGCCCAGTTGGTGTTTTTGGGGCTTAAAAGATGCCTCTTGTTTGTGCTCCAATTTCATGCCCACTATAGAGTATTATACATCGTTGGAAAGTTCTGAATGTCAGCTTTCTAACGCAACTGGAATCATCTCAATTAGACCTCTGTAGCTCAAGTTATGCTCCTTTGAAGTGGACATGATCGCTGGCATATATGCCAACGTTACTGAAAATGTTGAGTCTCAATAACGCCAGCGATTTCCGGTTTTTGAAGCTCAAACTTAGTGTCCACCCCATACTATTATATATTGTTGGAAATCCCTGGATGTCTACTTTCCAATGTTTTTGGAAGCGCATCATTTGGAGCTCTACAATTCGAGTTATATATCTTGGAAGGTGAAGAGGTCAGCAGGCCTTAATACAGGTTGATACCATGTTCATCATTGAACTTTCGGGGCAGGTTTTTCCCTCAACTTTAGTGTCAACCATGTATTGCCATATATGCTTGGAAAGCTCTGGAAGCCTACTTTCCAATGCCACTGGAATCACCTCATTTGGAGCTTTGTGGCTCAAGTTATGCATGTTTGAAGAAGGCATGGTCAGGCTGCCAGGTGGGACTTTTGCCCATGTTAACTTCCACGTTAACTGAATTAACGTGAGAGTTAACGTGGCTCATTGTGGCTTGTGTGGCTCCTTCCAACGTTAGTGACAATGTAGAGTGTCACTAACGTTGGCCATCACCTTCTTTCATCCACGTTAGCTTCCACGTTAACTAAGTTAACGTGGAAGTTAATGTGGCTTCCTTGGGGGTTGTGTGGTTGCTTTCAACGTTAGTGACAATGTTGGGTGTCACTAACGTTGTCGACCACGCTTGTCTCTTACGTTAGCTCCCACGTTAACCAAGTTAACGTGGGAGTTAACGTTGCATTTTGCACTTAGGCCAACGTTAGTGACAATGTTGAATGTCACTAACGTTGGCTTCCTTCCCCCTTTTAACGTTAGAGGCCACGTTAACTAAGCTAACGTGGACTCTAACGTGGCCACTTATGAGCTTGGTCCAACGTTAGTCATAATGTTAAGTGTCACTAACGTTGGCTCCATTTTCTTTCTTCAAAGTTAATGCCAATAACGTTCCAACTTTCCTTCCTTCCACGTTAGTGTAACTAACGTAGGCACTAACGTGGCTCTTCTCTGCTTCTTTTTGCCTGAAATCAAACAAACAGAGTGCATCAAAGTCTTGCTCTTAATCATGGGATCATGCATCATCCAATTTATCATATAATTCATGCAAAATCCTCATGAAATCATGTAAAGTGCACAATGTATACTTGAATCAAGAAGTAAGTGAAATTCTACCCAAAACTAGCTTATTTCCTAAGAAAATGCATGAAACTACCTTAAAAACAGTGAAGAAAAGGTCAGTGAAACTGGCCAAAATGCCCTGGCATCACAACATCAAACTTAAAGCTTGCTTGTCCCTAAGCAAGTACTGGAACAAGAGAATGATGAATGGAATGCCAAGAGTAATGAGTCATTCTTGTGGAAGTCATGTCCCTGGTTTTATGGTGGTTTCATGCATAGCAACTTAGGTTCATTCCTGGCTTTCAGACCTTTATCATGTCCTAGAATACTCACTGTGACTGCATACCATGAGACTTTTATTAATTGATCCTTTTGTTGTCAATTCAGGGTTTATTTGTGTTTTTGGGCTAGGTGTTCTGTAAGGGGGCAACTCTTTAAAATAAGCTTTCAGCCAACACTCCCGAACCAGTTGGTTCAAGGTGCTAGGTGTTGAAGCACCCCTAAGGACTTACTTACTCAAGTCTCTCCCCCATACATACACACCACAGGCATATAGTTTATTTATTTTCTTTTCTTGAGACCTTGGTGTCCAGCACCTCTTTGGGTTACTAACTGCTCTGTAGTGAGGGTTACTCTTGATAGTGGACTTTCAGTTGATAATCCTGAGTTAGTTAACCCAAGTTACCAAGTGATAAGGCACCCCAAAGAGCATATTCATCCAAGTAGATCCCTCACACATGAGCACCACAGACACATGCCTCAAGCTCAAAACCATTGGTGCCTAGCCTTATTGCTTACTCTTTTTCTTTTGTTTTTCAACCTTTATTGTTCTTTCCCTTTTTCTTCTTAGGATCTTCTTATGTAGTTAGTCTCATGGGGTATGTCTCCAGCATAGTATTCATGACAGATAGTTGTCCTCCCCCCTTGTGGTTGAACCAACTTAGCCAACTTATGACCACACCACAATCTCAGGAGCTTACTCCATAGTATGAACTCCACTCTAGTCTTTTATAAAACACTCATTCTCTTTTCATTTGATTCAAAAGGGACAAGCATACAAGTAAGCAAAGTAAGGATGCAGTAATGACATTCAGACTAGAAAACACAGCCTTAATCAATAAAATGTTTAAAAGACAAAATTGACATGCTTAGTCACAAGGAGCAAGCACACATACATACAAAGAACTTAGAAGACAATCATGCAAATTAAAGTGCTGAAAATAAGTAAGAGGAGAAAGGAACTTTACCACCTTGTATTTTATCTTCATTGTTGTTGCCCTTCTCCTCCTATTCTTCCCCTTCTCACACCAGACATAGAATGATTGCTTATACTCAAGCAACAATTAAAATAGTGGTGATGGGGTCCATGATGGATCATGAATGTCTTAGAATGAAGTGTGAGTATGCATGTGTTTCAACAAGCAAGGTTAAGGATACAATAAAGACCCAAGAGATACAAACAGAGACATTTTGATTGCATTAATAAGTGGTGTTGGCATGGTACTTGCTTGAAAGTTAAGTAGCAACACCAAACTTAGTGTGCCACTATCAATTTAGAATGTTGCAAGTACCCAGTGAAGATTGAAAATCAAATTGTTGCATAGCAACACCAAACTTAGAATGCAGTCATATGCCAAATTATTGAAAGCAAACTAAGCAAAGCAAGGAAATGTTACCTATGGTTGGGTTGCCTCCCAACAAGCGCTCTTTTAATGTCATTAGCTTGACATGTTGTTCATGACTTTCTTCCTCTTCTTCCAGTTTGTTAAGAGGAATGACCTCAAGAGGAAAGACGAGCCAGTTAATGCCCCTTGTTTTGAGTGCTTCTCTCCAACAAGCCTTCTTCTATTGTTAGCTTGTGTAAACTTGCTTGATGGGGTAGGGGTGGGATGGCTTTTGGTTGACCTTTTCTTCTTCATGGATATTGTCCTTCTTTTCTTGGTCACCATCCTCTTTTTAGTGCTCATGTTGATTGCCTTCACCACCTTAGTTTCAGTACTTGGGTATTGTATGAGGGTTGGAGCAACATCTTCATCAAGTACTTCTTGAATTGGTGGTTCAATGAACTCACCCTCTATGCAACTCTCTGTTTTATTCGAGTAGTGTGGACTCCCTTGATTGACTTCCTCCCTTTCTTCTACATCATGTTGCATTGTGTCCTTTGGGAGTGAGTTTGCATGTTCCTCATCTTTTATTGCAATTTCACTTGACACAGGGACCTTTTGTTCTTGTTTTTCCACTTCCTCACCCACAAATTCGTCTTCATTCTCACTGTTTGATGGTTCTAAGTTCCCCCTTGTCTGTTCTAAGGGCCCATTCATCTTCTTGAGGATGATTTCTTTCCAGGATTGGGGTCGTGTGTATCTTTCCACGAGTTTTCTATGTATTTCTACGTATAAAGGTTGAGAATAATCTTGGTTACATGGATGTGTTGTGGTGAAGTTGTGCTGAGGGGTGTGGAATGAGTTGTGTGATTGATGGGATGACTTGTATGGACTTTGTGTTGAGGCATAATCAAGTGATGAAGAATTTAGGCATGTAAAACTTGGAGGTGAGGTTGTATAATTGAGAGGTGATGGCTCTTGATGAATGGGGTATGAATGAGTGAAGTCTCTTTGATTATGATCTTCCCAGCCACAACTTGAGTAGTGATCAATTTCACCAAAATATGGATCATTTTGTGGCTCTGGAAAGTACCCCATTTCATGTTCTTGATATTCCCACCCATCATGAGCATAGTAAAGTGAATCATTCTGGGGTGGTGGAGAGTTTCTCATGAAACTTGATTGCCTAAAATATGACGGATGCTCCTTTCTTTCCTGCAGGAAGCTCTGTCTCAAACAATAATCACCAAAAGATGATGGATGCTCCTTTCTTTCCTGCAGAAAGCTCTGTCTCAAACAATAATCACCAAAAGAAATTGGAATCTCCATTGTCACAGATGAGGAAATTCCCAGTGAGGCAATATCACAAATAGTTGGTTAGCAAAAGAAAATAAAGAAACAAAAGAAAGACAAAAATAAAAGAAAAGTGTCTAATCTAGTAAATCAATCAACCAGCAGTTTGTTAATCACAGTTAATCCCCGGCAACGGCGCCATAAACTTTATCGGGGGAAAATTTGTCTCTCAACAAATCTCCATTCGGAAAGTGTACCGATTTGTCGTAAAGTAAAACCCACAATAGAGTGGGGTCGAATCCCACAGAGATTAATGGATTAAGCAATCAATGGTTAATTGATTATCCTAGTTAGACGATTCAGATTTGGATGATGAGCAGCAGGAATTGTAAATTTACAGAAAAGTAAAGAAAGCAATAGAGTGCAGAGAAGTAAAATGGCAAGAAAAGTAAATGTAAGAACTAAAAATAAGATGAACATTAGGATCAAGAGATATTGCAATCCTCCGGATCAAGTTCATTCTCATCTCTTCCTCAATCATTCATTGATCTCCTTGGCAATCTTAAGTGATCAAATTACAATTACTTGTAATTCAATCTCTCAAATCTTGATCAATAGCCAATTCCTTGGTCAATTGCTCATGAGAAGAGATGAAGCATGGTCACTGATTATACCACATGCATTTCCCAAATCAAGTGTTGGAAGGATTATAGTCACATATCCATCCACACCCAATTTGGTCCAGCATGAGAAAGTATTTCTAGCATGATCTCTTCATTCCTCTTTCAAGGTTCAGAAGAGATCCAAGTATGAATAGTTTCTCTTCCAAGATAACTACCCAATTGGATGAAGATCGAAAGCTCTCTAGTAAAATCAAGAGAAAAGAAAGAAGATGAAGAAGAAGAACTACACTTAATCCATTAAATTACAAAAGAAAAGAAAGAAAGTGCATAAAAGTAGAGATGAAGATTAAAACTGAAATTGAAACTTCAAAATTCATAAAATGAAAAGTACAAGAAAAGAAAGAAAAGTGTGTGAGGGGAGGGAGTCCGAAGACCCCTCCATTCCAGGATGCCTTCAATGTAAAGACTAAGGCCTTTATATAGGCTCTCCTAAATTACCAAATGAAATTAAAAGCAAATTACAATTAAATGAAAATTCCTATTCTAGATGCTTCTTGTGGTCTTGATTGGTTGACAATTGTGGGCTTGCTTGCTTGGGCTTTGAAGTGGACTTGAGAGAGAAGTGAGTCAAGTTGAGGTCCAGGTGCTAAAGTTAGTGCTAAAGTTAGCCACTCTAACGCTACAAGTGTGGCGTTAGTGCTAAAGTTATTGTGGCTAACGTTGCACTTGCTGCCCAGTTGGTGTTTTTGGGGCTTAAAAGATGCCTCTTGTTTGTGCTCCAATTTCATGCCCACTATAACGTATTATACATCGTTGGAAAGCTCTAAATGTCAGCTTTCTAACGCAACTGGAATCATCTCAATTGGACCTCTGTAGCTCAAGTTATTCTCCTTTGAAGTGGACATGGTCGCTGGCATATATGCCAACGTTACTGAAAATGTTGAGTCTCAATAACGCCAGCGATTTCCCGTTTTTGAAGATCAAACTTAGTGTCCACCCCATACTATTATATATTGTTGGAAAGTCCTGGATGTCTACTTTGCAATGCATTTAGAAGCGCATCATTTGGAGCTCTACAACTCGAGTTATACTTCTTGGAAGGTGAAGAGGTCAGTAGGCCTTAATACAGGTTGATACCATGTTCATCATTGCACTTTCGGGGCAGGTTTTCTCCCTCAACTTTAGTGTCAACCATGTAGTGCCATATATGCTTGGAAAGCTCTGGAATCCTACTTTCCAATGCCACTAGAATCACCTCATTTGGAGCTTTGTGGCTCAAGTTATGCATGTTTGAAGAAGGCATGGTCAGGCTGCCAGGTGGGACTTTTGCCCACGTTAACTGAGTTAACGTGGGAGTTAACGTGGCTCATTGTGGCTTGTGTGGCTCCTTCCAACGTTAGTGACAATGTTGAGTGTCACTAACGTTGGCCATCACCTTCTTTCATCCACGTTAGCTTCCACGTTAACTAAGTTAACGTGGAAGTTAATGTGGCTTCCTTGGGGGTTGTGTGGTTGCTTTCAACGTTAGTGACAATGTTGGGTGTCACTAACGTTGTCGACCACCCTTGCCTCTTGGTGCACGAAATTGCAATAACACTTTTGCAACTCCGCACAACTAACCAGCAAGTGCACTGGGTCGTCCAAGTAATACCTTGCGTGAGCAAGGGTCGATCCCACGGAGATTGTCGGCTTGAAGCAAGCTATGGTTATCTTGTAAATCTTAGTCAGGATACCAGAAATTATCAGGATTGATTGTAAAAAGCAAAAGAACATGAAAAAGGTACTTGTTTTGCAGTAATGGAGAATAGGCTGGGGTTTTGGAGATGCTCCATCTTCTGAATCTCTGCTTTCCTACTGTCTTCTTCATCAAACACGCAAGGCTCCTTCCATGGCAAGCTGTATGTAGGGTTTCACCGTTGTCAGTGGCTACCTCCCATCCTCTCAGTGAAAATACGTCCCTGATGCTCTGTCACAGCATAGGCTAATCATCTGTCGGTTCTCAATCAGGCCGGAATAGAATCCAGTGATTCTTTTGCGTCTGTCACTAACGCCCCGCCCTCAGGAGTTTGAAGCACGTCACAGTCATCCAGTCATTGAATCCTACTCAGAATACCACAGACAAGGCTTAGACCTTCCGGATTCTCTTGAATGCCGCCATCAGTTCTAGCTTATACCACGAAGATTCCGATTAAAGAACCCAAGAGATATCTACTTAATCTAAAATAGAACGGAGGTGGTTGTCAGTCACACGTTCATAGTTGAGAACATGATGAGTGTCACAGATCATCACGCTCATCCGGGTTAAGAACAAGTGATATCTTAGAATGGAAGCAAGCATGATTGAATAAGAAACAGTAGTAATTGCATTAATTCATCAAGACACAGCAGAGCTTCTCACCCCCAACCATGGGGTTTAGAGACTCATGCTGTGGAAGGTACTCAAGAAACGTGTAAAAATGTCATGAGGTCATAAGGTCTGATACAATCTCAAAAGATCCTATTAATAGTAAACTAGTAATCCTAAGGTTTACAGAAATGAGTAAATGACAGAAAAATCCACTTCCGGGCCCACTTGGTGTGTGTTTGGGCTGAGCAATGAAGCATTTTCGTGTAGAGACCTTTTCTGGAGTTAAACGCCAGCTTTCATGCCAGTTTGGGCGTTTAACTCCAAGTTTTATGCCAGTTCCGGCGTTTAACGCTGGAATTTCTGAGGCCGGATTGCTACGCAGGTTTGGGCCATCAAATCTTGGGCAAAGTATGAACTATTATATATTGCTGGAAAGCCCAGGATGTCTACTTTCCAATGCCGTTGAGAGCGCGCCAATTGGGCTTCTGTAGCTCCAGAAAATCCACTTCGAGTGCAGGGAGGTCAGAATCCAACAGCATCTGCAGTCCTTTTCAGTCTCTGGATCAGATTTTTGCTCAGAACCTTCAATTTCAGTCAGAAAATACCTGAAATCACATAAAAACACACAAACTCATAGTAAAGTCCAGAAAAGTGAATTTTAACTAAAAACTAATAAAAATATAATAAAAACTAACTAAAAGATACCAAAAACATACTAAAAACAATTCCAAAAAGCGTATAAATTATCCGCTCATCACAACACCAAACTTAAATTGTTGCTTGTCCCCAAGCAACTGAAAATCAAAATAGGATAAAAAGAAGAGAATATACTATAGACTCCAAAATATCAAAGAAATATAGTTCCAATTAGATGAGCAGGACTAGTAGCTTTTTGCCTCCGAACAGTTTTGGCATCTCACTCTATCCTTTGAAGTTCAGAATGATTGGCATCTATGAGAACTGAGAACTCAGATAGTGTTATTGATTCTCCTAGTTAAGTATATTGATTCTTGAACATAGCTAGTGTATGAGTCTTGGCTGTGGCCCAAAGCACTCTGTCTTCCAGTATTACCACCGGATACATACATGCCACAGACACATAATTGGGTGAACCTCTTTAGATTGTGACTCAGCTTTGCTAAAGTCCCCAATTAGAGGTGTCCAGGGTTCTTAAGCACACTCTTTTGCCTTGGATCACAACTTTATTTCCTTCTTTTTCTTTCTTTTTCTTTTTTTTTCGAAATTTTTTTTTTGTATTCACTGCTTTTTCTTGCTTCAAGAATCATTTTGATGATTTTTCAGA
Source organism: Arachis stenosperma (assembly GCF_014773155.1). NCBI lineage: Eukaryota > Viridiplantae > Streptophyta > Magnoliopsida > Fabales > Fabaceae > Arachis > Arachis stenosperma. The sequence goes on from NC_080379.1 coordinate 65,803,600, forward strand.
TCCTCAATAACAGTTCTCTTTCTCCTCATTCTTTCAAGAGCCAACACCTTTAACATTCTTAAAACAACAAATTCAAGAGACATATGCACTGTTCAAGCATTCATTCAGAAAACAAAAAGTATTGTCACCACATCAAGCTAATTCAACTAGTTTCAAGGATAAATTTCGAAATCCTGTACTTCTTGTTCTTTTGTGATTAAAGCATTTTTCATTTAAGAGAGGTGATGGATTCGTAGGACATTCATAACTTTAAGGCATAAATTTTATTAATTATGAACTAAGAACAAGACTCAAATATAGATATAAGATGAGACTAAAAATAGAAATAGAAAACAAAAAGAAAAACGAAAAAATAAGGCTCCTAATGATAGAGGTTTTCACAGAGTTAGGACTCAACAACCTTGATTTTGACAAGTGGATGCTCCCTCAGCTTGAGAGGAGAGCTTTTGGCGCTTCATCTCTTGGATTTCACGCCCCTGCTTCTCTTGTTCCTTCCATTGACTTCTTGGTGATTGGATGCTCAATGGGTATGAATTCATCTGCTTCTATCTTTACCCCAGCCTCTTTACAGAGCAAGGAGATCAAGCTTGGGTAAGCCAATTTGGTTACAGTGGAATTCCTATTTGCAATAGTGTAGATCTCACAGGCAATCAGATGATGAACCTCCACTTCTTTTCCAAGCATAATGCAATGAATCATCACTGCCCTCTTGATGGTGACCTCAGAACGGTTGCTAGTGGGCAATATGGAACGCCCAATGAAGTCTAGCCAACCTCTTGCAATTGGTTTGAGGTCTCCCCTCTTGAGTTGGTTTGGGACACCCTTTGAATTGGTTATCCATTTAGTCCCAGGGAGACATATGTCTTCTAGAACTTGATCCAACCCCTTATCTACTCTCACCATCCTCCTATTGAAGGAGTCAGGATCATCTTGCAGTTGAGGCAACTTGAAGATTTCTCTTATTTTGTCCTGATGAAAGTACATAACTTTCCCTCTGACCATAGTTCTGTAGGTATGGTAAGCAGTTCCAGTCATTCTCTGCTTATCTGTCAGCCACAGATTTGAGTAGAATTCCTGAACCATGTTCCTTCCAACCTTTGTCTCAGGATTGGTTAGAACTTCCCATCCTCTGTTTCGAATTTGCTCTTGGATCCCCGGATATTCATCTTCTTTCAGATCAAATTTCACTTCCGGGATCACTGACCTCAGACCCATTATTTTGTGATAATGGTCTTCATGTTCTTTAGTTAAGAACTTCTCTTGATTCCAAAGATTCTTTGGATTATTCTCTTTCTTGCCTCTTAAATTGGTTTGTTTTCCCTTGGGAGCCATGATATTGATGAATCTTGGCTTAGTGATCACGGAAAAGCACACCAAACTTAGAGGTTTGCTTGTCCTCAAGCAAAAGAAAGGAAAGAAGAGATAGAGAGAAAGAGGAAATTCGAATGGTGTGGGTAAAGGGGGTTCCAAACGTGAATTTATAAGGGGTGGGAGAAGAGATTTTGAAAAAAATAAGAATTTGAAAGAAAATTTGAGGAGATATGGAGAGAAATTGAGAAAAGGGTGAGTTTTTGAAGAAGATTTGGGATTAATTTGAAATAGATTTGAAGAATGGTTTTGATTTGTGAAGATTTGAAAGTGAATAATGAAGGGTTGAAGTGCATTTATGTAGAAGAGTATGGTTAGAAAGAGGAAAGTTTGAAAAAATTTGAGTTGAAAACAAAAATGTGGTCCCCCCACCTTTCTGGCGTTAAACGCCCAGAATGGCACCCATTCTGGCGTTTAACGCCCATTTGCTACCCTTTTTGGGCGTTTAACGCCCAGCCAGGTGCCCTGGCTGGCGTTAAACGCCATAAATCCTTTGTCACTGGGCGTTTTTTCAAAACGCCCAGGATGCTGCACACCTGGCGTTAAACGCCCAGAATGGTGCCCATTCTGGCGTTTAACGCCCAAAATGGCACCATTCCTGGCGTTAAACGCCCAGAATGGTACCCATTCTGGCGTTTAACGCCCAAAATGCCCCTTACTGGCGTTTTTTCGCCAGTAAGCTCATTTTCTCTGCTTTTTGAGCTGAATCCTTCTGTAACTCTGTGAATTCCTTCATTTTTGATACTTGCCTCTGTAAGAACTAATCATATACCTTCCTAATGACTGGGTTGCCTCCCAGCAAGCGCTTCTTTATTGTCTTTAGCTGGACTTCTGCTAAAAATCACTCAAGTCTCAGTCTTGAGCATTCCTGCTCAAAATTGCTTTCAAGATAATGCTTGATTCTTTGTCCATTAACAATGAACTTCTTGTCAGAATCAATATCCTGTAGCTCAACATATCCATATGGTGACACTCCTGTAATCACATACGGACCCCTCCACCGGGACTTGAGTTTTCCTGGAAACAATATGAGCCTGGAGTTGAAGAGCAGAACTTTTTGTCCTGGCTCAAAGACTCTGGTTGACAATCTCTTGTCATGCCACTTCTTTGCCTTTTCCTTATAGATTTTAGCATTTTCAAAGGCATTGAGTCTGAACTCCTCTAGCTCATTTAACTGGAGCAGTCTTTTCTCACCAGCTAACTGAGCATCCATGTTTAGGAATCTGGTTGCCCAGTAGGCTTTATGTTCCAGTTCCACAGGCAAATGACAGGCCTTCCCATACACCAGTTGGTATGGAGAGGTGCCTATAGGAGTCTTGAATGCTGTTCTGTATGCCCACAGAGCATCATCCAAGCTCTTTGCCCAATCCTTTCTTCGGGCTATTACAGTCCGTTCTAGGATTCTCTTTAGCTCTCTGTTAGAGACTTCAGCTTGCCCATTTGTCTGTGGATGATACGGAGTTGCCACTTTATGGCTGATTCCATATCTAACCATAGCAGAGTATAGCTGTTTATTGCAGAAGTGAGTGCCCCCGTCACTGATTAGCACTCTGGGAACGCCAAACCTGCTGAAAATGTTTTTCTGGAGGAATTTCAGCACGGTCTTGGTATCATTAGTGGGTGTAGCAATTGCTTCTACCCACTTAGATACATAGTCCACTGCTACCAGAATGTAAGTGTTTGAGTATGATGGTGGGAATGGCCCCATGAAGTCAATTCCCCATACATCAAACAATTCTATCTCTAATATCCCTTGTTGAGGCATGGCATATCCGTGAGGCAGGTTACCAGCTCTTTGGCAACTGTCACATTTACGCACAAACTCTCGGGAATCTTTATAGAGAGTAGGCCAGTAGAATCCACACTGGAGGACTTTAGTGGCTGTTCGCTCACTTCCAAAATGTCCTCCATAATGTGATCCATGGCAGTGCCATAGGATCCTTTGTGCTTCTTCTCTGGGTACACATCTGCGGATCACTCCGTCAGCACATCTCTTAAAGAGATATGGTTCATCCCAAAGGTAGTACTTGGCATCTGAAATTAATTTCTTTCTTTGCACACTGCTGTACTCCTTGGGTATGAACCTTACAGCTTTATAATTTGCAATGTCTGCAAACCATGGAGCTTCCTGGATGGCAAAGAGTTGCTCATCTGGGAAAGTCTCAGAGATCTCAGTAGAAGAGAGGGACGCCCCAGCTACTGGTTCTATTCTGGACAGATGATCAGCTACTTGATTCTCTGTCCCTTTTCTGTCTCTTATTTCTATATCAAACTCTTGCAGAAGCAATACCCATCTGATAAGCCTGGGTTTTGAATCCTGCTTTGTGAGTAAGTATTTAAGAGCAGCATGGTCAGTGTACACAATCACCTTTGATCCCACTAGGTAGGATCTAAACTTGTCAATGGCATAAACCACTGCAAGTAATTCTTTTTCTGTGGTTGTGTAATTTTTCTGTGCATCATTTAGAACACGGCTAGCATAGTAAATGACATGCAGAAGTTTGTTATGCCTCTGTCCCAACACTGCACCAATGGCATGGTCACTGGCATCACACATTAGTTCAAATGGCAATGTCCAATCTGGTGCAGAGATGACTGGTGCTGTGACCAGCTTAGCTTTCAGGGTCTCAAATGCCTGCAGACACTGTGTGTCAAACACAAATGGCGTGTCAGCAGCTAGCAGGTTACTTAGAGGTTTTGCAATTTTCGAAAAATCCTTTATAAACCTTCTGTAGAATCCTGCATGCCCCAGAAAGCTTCTGATTGCCTTAACATTGGCAGGTGGTGGTAATTTTTCAATTACCTCTACCTTTGCCTTATCCACCTCTATTCCCCTGCTTGAAATTTTGTGCCCAAGGACAATTCCTTCAGTCACCATAAAGTGACATTTTTCCCAGTTTAAAACTAGGTTAGTCTCTTGGCATCTTTTCAGGACAAGTGATAGGTGGTTAAGACAGGAGCTGAATGAGTCTCCATATACTGAGAAGTCATCCATGAAGACTTCCAGAAATTTTTCTACCATATCTGAGAAGATAGAGAGCATGCACCTCTGAAAGGTTGCAGGTGCATTGCACAGACCAAAAGGCATCCTTCTGTAGGCAAACACGCCAGAAGGGCAAGTAAATGCTGTTTTCTCTTGGTCCTGAGGATCTACTGCAATTTGGTTGTAGCCTGAATAGCCATCCAAAAAGCAGTAGTAATCATGACCAGCTAGTCTTTCTAGCATTTGGTCTATGAATGGTAAAGGAAAATGATCCTTTCTGGTGGCTGTATTGAGCCTCCTGTAGTCAATACACATGCGCCACCCTGTGACTGTTCTTGTAGGAACCAGTTCATTTTTTTCATTATGAACCACTGTCATGCCTCCCTTTTTGGGAACAACTTGGACAGGGCTCACCCAGGGGCTATCAGAAATAGGATAAATAATCCCAGCCTCCAGTAATTTAGTGACCTCTTTCTGCACCACCTCCTTCATGGCTGGATTTAGCCTCCTCTGTGGTTGGACCACTGGTTTGGCATTATCCTCCAACAGGATCTTGTGCATGCATCTAGCTGGGCTAATACCCTTGAGATCACTTATGGACCACCCAAGAGCTGTCTTGTGCGTCCTTAGCACTTGAATCAGTGCTTCCTCTTCCTGTGGATCTAAAGCAGAGCTTATAATCACTGGAAAAGTGTCACCCTCTCCTAGAAATGCATATTTCAGAGATGGTGGTAGAGGTTTGAGTTCAGGTTTGGGAGGTTTATCCTCCTCCTGAGGAATTTTCGAGAATTCCTTTACTTCTTCTAGTTCTTCTTGATCAGGTTGAGCATCTTTGAAGATGTCCTCAAGCTCTGATTCCAGGCTTTCAGCCATATTGATCTCTTCTACCAGAGAATCAATAATGTCAACGTCCATGCAATCATCTGGTGTGTCTGGATGCTGCATAGCTTTCACAGCATTCAACTTGAACTCATCCTCATTGACTCTGAGGGTTACTTCCCCTCTTTGTACATCAATGAGAGTTCGTCCAGTTGCTAGGAAAGGTCTTCCTAGAATGAGAGTTGCACTCTTGTGCTCCTCCATTTCCAGCACCACAAAGTCAGTTGGAAAAGCAAATGGCCCAACCTTGACAATCATGTCCTCTATTATGCCTGATGGGTGTTTAATGGAGCCATCAGCAAGTTGGAGGCATATCCTGGTTGGTTTGACTTCTCCAGTCAACCCAAGCTTCCTGATAGTGGATGCAGGTATTAGATTGATGCTTGCTCCAAGATCACATAGGGCTGTCTTGGTGCAAGCGCCCTCTAATGTGCATGGTATCATAAAGCTTCCAGGATCTTGAAGCTTTTCTGGTAAGCTTTTCAGAATGACTGCACTGCATTCTTCTGTGAGAAACACTTTTTCAGTTTCTCTCCAATCCTTCTTATGACTTAAGATCTCTTTCATGAACTTAGCATAAGAAGGTATTTACTCAAGTGCCTCTGCAAACGGAATCTTTATTTCAAGAGTCCTTAGATAGTCTGCAAAGCGGGCAAATTGCTTATCCTGTTCCGCTTTGCGGAGTTTTTGAGGATAAGGCATCTTGGCTTGATATTCCTCAACCTTAGATGCTGCAGGTTTATTCCTTACAGAAGTGGTTGAAGAAGCCTTGTTAGAGGGATAATCATCAGCACTCTCAGGTGCCTGATCCTCCTTGGGCGTTTGGACGCCAGGAATGGGCGAAGATTGGGCGTTAAACGCCAACTTCTCCCCCTTTTCTGGCGTTTGAACGCCAGAACTGGGCAAAGGATGGGCGTTTAACGCCAACTTTCCTCCCCTTTCTGGCGTTTGAACGCCAATAGTGTTCCTCTCTGGGCTCTTATTGTCCTCAGAGGGATTTTGAACAGTGGTTTGGTTATCCTCTGTCAATTGTTCTCTGTTTGGATTCTTGCTCCTTTGAGCAGTGGTATTCAGTGTTTTCCCACTCCTTAGTTGAACTGCTTGACATCCCTCTGTTATCTGTTTAGATATTTGCTGTTTTGCTTGATTCAACTGCAGTTCTATGTTCTTGTTAGCAACTTTAGTATCATGGAGCATTTCTTTAAATTCTGCTAACTGTTCTGTCATCAGGAGCAATTGTTGATTAAGCTCATTCATCTGTTCTTGAGGATTAGGATCAGTGGCTAATGCCATGATTTCCTCTTTTGGAACGAACTCATTGCCAGAATATAAATATTGGTTTCTAGCAACAGTGTCTATAAGCTCTTGAGCTTCTTCAATTGTCTTCCTCATGTGTATAGATCCACCAGCTGAGTGGTCTAAAGACATCTGAGCTTTTTCTGTAAGCCCATAGTAGAAAATGTCTAACTGTACCCACTCTGAAAACATTTCAGAGGGACATTTTCTTAGCATACCTCTATACCTCTCCCAGGCATTATAAAGGGATTCATTATCCTCTTGTTTAAAGCCTTGGATGTCCAGCCTTAGCTGTGTCATCCTCTTTGGAGGGTAAAAATGATTCAGGAATTTGTCTGATAACTGTTTCCATGTCTTTATGCTTGCTGTAGGTTGGTTATTCAACCACCTTTTAGCTTGATCTTTTACAGCAAATGGAAACAGTAATAGTCTGTAGACATCCTGATCTACCTCTTTATCATGTACTGTGTCAGCAATTTGTAAAAACTGTGCCAGAAACTCAGTAGGTTCTTCCTGTGAAAGACCGGAATACTGGCAATTTTGCTGCACTATGATAATGAGTTGAGGGTTTAGCTCAAAGCTGCTTGCTTTGATGGGAGGTATACAGATGCTACTCCCATATGCAGCTGCAATGGGGTTGGCATATGACCCCAGAGTCCTTCTGGACTGATTAATTCCACTTAAGTCCATAGTGGACAAAAGGGAAATGATGATGATTGCAAAGAGATAAATTTTGTTTTGTTTTTTTTTTTTTGAAATAACCGAAAAAAAAATTAAAATAAAATAAAGGAAAATTAGAATGAAAATTCGAAAATCAAAAGAGAATAAGATCAAAGTAAATTGAGAACTTAATCAATTAGTTAATTAAAAAGATTTTGAAAACAGCAATTAAAAAGATATGATTGAAAAACTTTTATGAAAAAGATTTGATTTTAAAAAAAAAGGAAAGAGAAAAACAACAAAAAGACACCAAACTTAAAATTTTTAGAAATCAAACACTAATTTTTTCGAAAATTTTTAAGGGAAAAACACAAAGAGGACACCAAACTTAGAATTTTTATGAATCAAAAAGGGACCAAGAACATGCAAAAATCGAAAATTAAAAGAAAAGCAAAAGCATGCAATTGACACCAAACTTAGAATATGAAACTAGACTCAACTAAAAGACTCTAAACTAATAAAAATAAAACAGTCCTAATCTAAGCAACAAGATAAGCCGTCAGTTGTCCAAACTCGAACAATCCCCGGCAACGGCGCCAAAAACTTGGTGCACAAAATTGCAATAACACTTTTGCAACTCCGCACAACTAACCAGCAAGTGCACTGGGTCGTCCAAGTAATACCTTGCGTGAGCAAGGGTCGATCCCACGGAGATTGTCGGCTTGAAGCAAGCTATGGTTATCTTGTAAATCTTAGTCAGGATACCAGAAATTATCAGGATTGATTGTAAAAAGCAAAAGAACATGAAAAAGGTACTTGTTTTGCAGTAATGGAGAATAGGCTGGGGTTTTGGAGATGCTCCATCTTCTGAATCTCTGCTTTCCTACTGTCTTCTTCATCAAACACGCAAGGCTCCTTCCATGGCAAGCTGTATGTAGGGTTTCACCGTTGTTAGTGGCTACCTCCCATCCTCTCAGTGAAAATACGTCCCTGATGCTCTGTCACAGCATAGGCTAATCATCTGTCGGTTCTCAATCAGGCCGGAATAGAATCCAGTGATTCTTTTGCGTCTGTCACTAACGCCCCGCCCTCAGGAGTTTGAAGCACGTCACAGTCATCCAGTCATTGAATCCTACTCAGAATACCACAGACAAGGCTTAGACCTTCCGGATTCTCTTGAATGCCGCCATCAGTTCTAGCTTATACCACGAAGATTCCGATTAAAGAACCCAAGAGATATCTACTTAATCTAAAATAGAACGGAGGTGGTTGTCAGTCACACGTTCATAGTTGAGAACATGATGAGTGTCACAGATCATCACGCTCATCCGGGTTAAGAACAAGTGATATCTTAGAATGGAAGCAAGCATGATTGAATAAGAAACAGTAGTAATTGCATTAACTCATCAAGACACAGCAGAGCTCCTCACCCCCAACCATGGGGTTTAGAGACTCATGCTGTGGAAGGTACACAAGAAACGTGTAAAAATGTCATGAGGTCATAAGGTCTGATACAATCTCAAAAGATCCTATTAATAGTAAACTAGTAATCCTAAGGTTTACAGAAATGAGTAGCATTTTCTGTGTAGAGACCTTTTCTGGAGTTAAACGCCAGCTTTCATGCCAGTTTGGGCGTTTAACTCCAAGTTTTATGCCAGTTCCGGCGTTTAACGCTGGAATTTCTGAGGCCGGATTGCTACGCAGGTTTGGGCCATCAAATCTTGGGCAAAGTATGGACTATTATATATTGCTGGAAAGCCCAGGATGTCTACTTTCCAATGCCGTTGAGAGCGCGCCAATTGGGCTTCTGTAGCTCCAGAAAATCCACTTCGAGGGCAGGGAGGTCAGAATCCAACAGCATCTGCAGTCCTTTTCAGTCTCTGGATCAGATTTTTGCTCAGAACCTTCAATTTCAGTCAGAAAATACCTGAAATCACAGAAAAACACACAAACTCATAGTAAAGTCCAGAAAAGTGAATTTTAACTAAAAACTAATAAAAATATAATAAAAACTAACTAAAAGATACCAAAAACATACTAAAAACAATGCCAAAAAGCGTATAAATTATCCGCTCATCACCTCTTACGTTAGCTCCCATGTTAACCAAGTTAACGTGGGAGTTAACGTTGCATTTTGCACTTAGGCCAACGTTGCCATTTCCTTTCTTCAAAGTTAATGCCACTAACGTTCCAACTTTCCTTCCTTCCACGTTAGTGCCCATGGTAGTGTAACTAACGTAGCCATTAACGTGGCTCTTCTCTGCTTCTTTTTGCCTGAAATCAAACAAACAGAGTGCATCAAAGTCTTGATCTTAATCATGGGATCATGCATCATCCAATTTATCATATAATTCATGCAAAATCCTCATGAAATCATGTAAAGTGCACAATGTATACTTGAATCAAGAAGTAAGTGAAATTCTACCCAAAACTAGCTTATTTCCTAAGAAAATGCATGAAACTACCATAAAAACAGTGAAGAAAAGGTCAGTGAAACTGGCCAAAATGCCCTGGCATCATTCTCTCCTAATCATGCTTTCTAAGATTTGTTCTTCTTCTAACAATCAACATATATTTCATGCATGCATACATCTATCATGAGGTCATTTCCTTAGGTTGTAATGGGGTTAGGGTCAAGGTAGGATGCATATTTGGTTAAGTGAGCTTGAGATTTGAATCTTTGATAAGCTTAGACTTCCCACCTAACCTATGACATCCTATACGATTAAGTTCTAACCAACTACCCATTCTTCACTTTTCCACATACTCATGCATTTCCTTTTCATTTCACAACATTTATGCATTGATCTTTATTGAGCTTCACTTTGCTTTGGGGCATTTTGTCCCCTTTTTATTTCTTTCTTTTTCTTCTTTTTCATTCTTTTTCTATATTTTCTTTTCTTTTCCATATTATTTTTTTTTACAAGAGCATCAATGCATAAGGTCTATACATTTGATCAATACACGAGCATGTACCCAATTCCCAATATTTACAACAAAAATACAAAACTACCGTTTTATTCCCCCAATGTCCCAAGAGTTCCCACACTTAAATGGTATTCACACACACTAGCCTAAGCTAGTCAAAGATCCAAATTAAGGACATTTATTATTTTTCGCTTTAAGGCTTGTAATGTGCTAAAATAAGAACAAGTGGGTTTAGCGTAAGCTCAAATTGGCTAACAATGGATGATAAGGGGTAAGGCTATTTGGATAAGTGAGCTAATGAAATGATGGCCTCAATCATATAAATGCGTGAATACACAAAATAATGGAAATAGAGAATTAAACAAATCAAAGATTACAATCATAGAAAGAGAATAATGCACACAAGAAGGGAAAATAAGTGGTTATAAGATGTAACCACACCATTAGGCTCAAATCTCACTTGCTTGTGTTCTTAGCTCAAAAACATGATCCACAATATATATAATTCAAGTAAGTTCTACGAAAAGTTTTCACTCAATCAATTGGTGCCCTATAGATAGAATTCTTGAAAATTTTCATTATTTTAACTAAGCTTATTGTGTATATGTGTGCAAAAATAAGAAGATGCAAGTAAAAACCAAAAAAAACTAAAATGAAATGCAAAAGTGTTGAATTTAGAAACTTGTCACCCAAAATCGCTGACCGGTCGGACGACCTCCCCACACTTAAAAGTTTGCACCGTCCTCGGTGCACTCAAAGATGAGCAAGGGGATACGGCGAATCTTCGGATTGCTGCGTGTTCTTAGTCTTGCTTCCGTTATTGCTTGTGGTGCATCAATTATGAAAAACAAAAATATAACACCATAAGATGAGAAAACAAAAGCAAGGAAGTATACATTGTTGGAATGAGGTACATCACTAGAATGGAGTGAGTGAATTAGTGTGAATTCTAAATTGCGCGGTTTAGAACACACATTAGCATAAAAGTTATGTCACAAAAGAAGTATGTACATCACTTATCCTAGTATGCTTGAGATGCTTTAAGTAAACTTGTAAGGTAAAACAAGTATTAAAGAAGCATGAAAGCATTCAAGCTAAACCTATGGATGCATATGATCATGAAATACAATGCATTAAGGTATATGCATAACATCATCTATCAAGAGGTTGCCTAATCGAGGAAAAGGATTCATATCACATGATGGCTAGCTACAACATGCAATTCAAAAGAGTTATAAGCTCGAAGGCAATTCTCATCACTTGGTATTTTTCAAAAGGTAAGCATGAAAAACTCAAAACCAAGTAGCAAAATATAACCTCAATTAAAGAGTCCAACAAAGATTATCTAAAAACATTCATGCTAAAATAGCATTTAGGCAATAAGGGGCAGCAATGTATAGTAAACAAAGTCAATAATCCAACACTTATGATGAAAAGAGAGAAAATAAAATGAAAACTAAACTAAAACTAACTAATCAACTAACTAACTAACTAACTAAAATAAATGGTTATCAATGGTGTTTGGAAGTGTTGGATGAGGGGTAGAAGAAGGGAGGAAGAAGAAAGGAGAAGGAAAGAAATGGAAAGAGGAGAAGAAAAGAAGTGGATGGAATAAAGGGCATCCACGTGTACGCGCGGGTGGTGGAACAGCGAGAGAGGCGTGGACGCGTACAGTACGTGTCTGCGTGGGTGGCTAGTCAGGCCGGCGGCTCAATGTTGGCCCAGAGTTGGCACAACTCTCTGGTAAAAGTACCAGGGGTGCAGGTGGCCTAATCCACGCGCGCGGCATGTGTGCTTGCGTGTGCATTGCGAATTCAACATGATGGGCGCGTACGCGCCAGGTGCGCGTACGCGCGGATGGTGTTGGGCTTGGGACTCAACATTCGCACAGTGAAGGCCTAACTCCCGGGTTTGTTGGCTAGGAGTGGAACTTCTTCATCTACGTGCTCGCGCCATGTACGCGTGCACGTAAGTGGTCGAGAATGCTTGAAGTGCGCTTACGCACGCAGTGCGCGTACGCGTGGATGGTGCTCTGTTTTTCAAAAAGTTTTGCTATGTTTTTGCACCAATCTAAGCATTCGAAACCTCCAAACAGCTACCAAAACACCATAAACCCTTATTTAACATACTAAACTACCAATTAAACTCAACGATCTAAATAGAACATGAAATTAAACCAATTCTACCAATATGTACAAAAGAGAAAATGAAAAGAAGTTACCATGGTGGGGTGTCTCCCACCTAGCACTTTTGTTTATTGTCCTTAAGTTGGACTTATGGGGAGCTTCTCTCAAGGTGGCTTGTGCTTGTGCTCATCTTGGAATTTCCACCAATGCTTGGACTTCCAATAAGCTTTATCATTCAAGATTAATATCTCCAAGCTTTGATGGAGTTCTTCACAAACCATGGGCTCCCAATGTTGATCCTCATGTGTTTCCGGATCCCATATTTTGTCTTCACACCCATCTCCAAGTTGATTATCCTTAGTCCATGTGGGTGGTGAGCAAGGTGAATTCTCAACAAAGTAACCAAACATCCTTCTAGACCCATGTACTCTAGTTATACACCAACCTTTGCTATCAAGCTTTGGACATGTGACCATAATGAACCTAGAATGATGCTTCCAACCACTAACCATCTCCTTTTTACACTTAAAGCCACTAATTTTTCTAAGTTGACCATCCATCTCAAGCAAACCATATTCAAGGGGAATAACAAAGCTTAAGTATAAGGAATTTACCCACTTGAATGAGAGAATGGATGGTGGTGGCTTGGGGGGAGGTGTCTCCAATGTGCTTGCAAGCTCTACTCCCTTGTTTGCTTCCTTGTCAATCTCCACCTCTTCATAAACTTCTTCATTCTCAATCTTTTATTCATCAACTTCATCTAACTCTTCTCCATCACTCAAGTCATAAATGAGAGGTTGAGAGAAATCTACCTCCACATCACTTTCAAATTCATTGGGAGAAGGTTCTTCAAATTCAAAGGATTCTTCACTAAGAAGATTGGATGCATGATCTTCATCACCAAGGGAACCCAATTCTTGCTTCATTCTCTCCAAGTCTTCATATAGAATATGCCTCAGAGGTTGTGCACATTCCTCTTCAACATCAAATTTACTCTTCTTGGAGGGATTTTCTTTGATTTTAGCTTCCCATGGAAGTTTCGCATCTCCTAAGTCTTCAACCACTTCTTCCTTTTCTTCAATAATCATAGGCTTCTCCAATTATTCTAATACAAAGTGGCATTCCTCATTTTCCACCGGAGTTTCTAATCTCTCCTTCATGCTATGCTCTTTAATCGATTCTCCACATGTGACCATGGGAGTGCTTTGAGTGCTCAAGCATTGGGAGGCTAAAATGCTTACTACCTTGGTCAAGGTAGCCATAAATTCTAGTGTCTCCCTTTGCATTTCTCCTTGCCCTTGAAGTATAAGGCTAAGAATTTCATCCATTGAGGATTGGGGTGGATAAGAGGGTTCATTATCTTGGAAAAAAGGTTCATTATAGGAAGGTGGTTCTTCTTAGTAAGGTGGTGGTGTGTATTGAGGTGGTTCTTGGGAGTAGTAATCTTGGAATTGTGGTTCCTTGTATGGCTCATATGGTTCAAAAGGTGTTTGGTATGGTGGATAAGGATTAGAGTCATATGGAGGTATTTGGTGAAAAGAGGCTTGTGAGTATAGTTGATGATCATGTTGAGGATATGATTCATAGGCATATGGTGGTGGTTCTTGAAAGTCACAAGGAGATTCACCATAGCCATTTGATTGGTATGTATCATAGAATGGCTCTTCTTCATAGTGCACCGGTGGAGGTTGTTGCCATGAGGATTGATCATATGCATATGGCTCCTCCCACCTTTGGTTGTCCCATCCTTGATGCATGTTGTCATTGAAATTCACATCTCCTACAACATAGTTGTAATCATACTCATAGCCAAAATGAGAATTCATGATGAAAAGAGAAAGTATAATTCAAAAGCTAATAGAAATTAAGAGAAACAAAATTCTACAACTAGCAAATAGAGCAAAAGGCAATATATTCACAATATTCACATATATACAATAACCAATAACACAACACCATTGCAATTCCCCAGCAACGGCGCCATTTTGATGAATGGATTTTTGATGGTTTAGAATTCACAAATGAATTCTCGTTGCAAGTATAGTTTCTAAACCAAGCAATAATCCTTTCATACAAAAGATTGTTTGTCACAAGTAACAAACCCCTAAATTTATAAACCGAAGTATTAGAACCTCGGGTCGTTCACCCTAGGAATTACAATAAAGTGTCTTGTTATTGGTTATGAATTATTTTTGGGGTTTTCATAAGAGGCATGAAAGATAAATGGCAAGAAAGTAAACTAATGGCTAAAAAGGTCTTGGCAAGGGTTGGTGGTCAAGGATCTCTATCCTAATCACTAACCACAATATGAGAATTGGCAAGGATTAATCTCATTAAATCATCCTCTAACTAGTAGTAAAGGAAAGTCAAATGAGCTATATCAATCCTACTCTATAAGTCCTAACTCTCCACTAATTCAATTAGTGAGAACTAGATTTAATGGATCCCAATCATCAATTACTTGGACATTAGTAACTCAAGAGTTCCTAAGTTACCTTTCCAAGCCAAGAACATAAAACTCTACTCTAAAATCCAACCAAGCATTTCATCAAACATTTGGAAGGCACAAGAGGAAAACATAGTAAATCAATAACAAGAACAAAATCTAACAATAATTATTGAAAGGAATTAACAACAACAATCAAGAGAAACACATTTATTATGAATTACCTTGATTGAATTGAAAGAGAGTAGAAGAAACAAAAGTAGATCTACAACAAAACACAAGAACAACATAAACAAAATTACAACAAAAGAATGGAAGAAGAATGAATGTAACAACAAGGAATTGAGAAGATAGAAGTAGAAGAAGATGAATTAAAATCTAGATCTAAGAACTAAACCTAATCCTAATCCTAATCCTAGAGAGAAGTGAGAGCTTCTCTCTCTAGAAACTACTTCTACAACTAATCCTAATGAGTGAAAATGAACTAAAGTGAGATCATCCCCCTTTGCTCTTCAATCCTTGGCTTTAAATAGCATCCTTGACGCCAAAGTTGGTTGGGATTGGACCCCACAACCCTTGAGAATTCGTTGGCCACGTTTTCATTAAAAAATCCTAAACCAGCACCGACGCGTACGCGGACAGCACGCGTACGCATCCATGGGGTGATTTGCAAGGTGCGCGCAAGCGCCAGGTGCGCGCGCGCGTCCATGGGCGAGTTCGACTTCTTTGACTTTTCGCGAGTTCGACTTCTTTGACTTTTCATGATTTCTCCACTTTGCATGCTTTCCCTCTTCACTCTTTTGATCCATTCCTAGCCCTTTTCAATCTGAAATCACTAGCAAATATATCAAGGCATCTTATGAAATCAAAGGTGAATGAAAACCATCAAATTAAGGGTCTAAAAGCATGTTTTCACATCTATGTACAAATAAGGAGACAATCACAAAACCATGCTATTTTATTGAATAAATGTGGGTAAAAGGTGATAAAATTTCTTAAAATCAATACAAGATAAACCGTCAAAATGAGGTTTATCAGTAGTTCAAGAAGTCATGGGAGAAGAACAATGGGGAGAAAGCATTGAGCTGGAGCAAGCACCAGATGGAAAACTACCACAAGCAACCATGAGGAACTCAATCATGCCAACTACCACAGACAACAAAGATGCAGAATCACCAAAACTAGAGCTGAAAGCCTTACCACCCAGCTTGAAGTGTGCATATCTGGGTGCTAACAACACTTACCCAGTAATCATAAGTTCAAGTCTGAGTAAGGAACAAGAAGAGGAACTTATCCAAGTGCTAAGACAACACAAGGATGCCATTGGCTGGACACTTGCAGATTTAAAGAGAATTAGTCCTTCAATGTGCATGCATAAAATCTTACTTGAAGAGGATGCCAAACCCTCAAGACAGCAAGAAAGGAGGCTGAACCCAACTATGAATGAAGTGATTCAGAAAGAAGTGTTGAAATTGTGGCAAGCAGGGGTGATCTACCCCATCTCAGATAGCCCTTGGGTAAGCCTGGTGCAAGTAGTCCCTAAGAAGGGAGGGAACACTATTGTGGCAAATGATAAGCATGAACTGATATCCACAAGGATGGTGACCGGATGGCGTATGTGCATTGACTACCGAAAACTTAATGAAGCCACCCGGAAGGATCACTTTCCCATACCCTTCATGGACCAAATGCTTGAAAGATTGGCAGGTGGTGCGCGAAATTGTGAACAATACTTTTCACAACTCTCATAATCCCCGGTCATGAACTCCAAAAACTTGGTAGCTCAATTCCATGGCATTACACAACTTCGCACAACTAACCAGCAAGTGCACTGGGTCGTCCAAGTAATAAACCTTACGCGAGTAAGGGTCGATCCCACGGAGATTGTTGGTATGAAGCAAGCTATGGTCATCTTGTAAATCTCAGTCAGGCAGACTCAAATGTATAATGGTGATGAACGAAAATAACATAAAAGATAAAGATAGAGATACTTATGTAATTCATTGGTAGGAACTTCAGATAAGCGCATGAAGATGCCTTCCCTTCCGTCTCTCTGCTTTTCTACTGTCTTCATCTAATCCTTCTTACTCCTTTCCATGGCAAGCTTATGCAAGGGTGTCACCGTTGTCAATGGCTACCTCCCATCCTCTCATTGGAAATGTTCAACGCACCCTGTCACGGCACGGCTATCCATCTGTCGGTTCTCAATCAGGCCGGAATAGAATCCAGTGATTCTTTTGCGTCTGTCACTAACGCCCCGCCCTCAGGAGTTTGAAGCACGTCACAGTCATTCAATCATTGAACCCTACTCAGAATACCACAGACAAGGTTAGACCTTCCGGATTCTCTTGAATGCCGCCATCAGTTCTCGCCTATACCACGAAGACTCTGATCTCACGGAATGGCTGGCTCGTTTGTCAGGCAAGCACTCGGTTGTCAGGCGATCAACCATGCATCGTGTTATCAGGAATCCAAGAGATATTCACTAGAGCCTTGGTTGCTTGTAGAACAAGAGTGGTTGTCAGTCACCTTGTTCATGAGTGAGAATGATGATGAGTGTCACGGATCATCACATTCATCAAGTTGAAGAACAAGTGATATCTTGGACAAAGAACAAGCGGAATTGAATAGAAGAACAATAGTAATTGCATTAATACTCGAGGTACAGCAGAGCTCCACACCTTAATCTATGGTGTGTAGAAACTCCACCGTTGAAAATACATAAGAACAAGGTCTAGGCATGGCCGAATGGCCAGCCTCCCAAAGTGAGTTCAATCATAAAACATGATCAAAAGCTCTCCAATACAATAATAAAAGGTCCTATATATAGAGAACTAGTAGCCTAGGGTGTACAGAGATGAGTAAATGACATAAAAATCCACTTCCGGGCCCACTTGGTGTGTGCTTGGGCTGAGCAATGAAGCAATTTCGTGTAGAGACCCTTCTTGGAGTTAAACGCCAGCTTTTATGCCAGTTTGGGCGTTTAACTCCCATTTAGGTGCCAGTTCCGGCGTTTAACGCTGGAATTTCTTGAGGTGACTTTGAACGCCGGTTTGGGCCATCAAATCTTGGGCAAAGTATGGACTATCATATATTGCTGGAAAGCCCAGGATGTCTAATTTCTAACGCCGTTGAGAGCGCGCCAATTGGGCTTCTGTAGCTCCAGAAAATCCACTTCGAGTGCAGGGAGGTCAGAATCCAACAGCATCTGCAGTCCTTTTGAGTCTCTGGATCAGATATTTGCTCAGATCCCTCAATTTCAGCCAGAAAATACCTGAAATCACAGAAAAACACACAAACTCATAGTAAAGTCCAGAAAAGTGAATTTTAACTAAAAACTAATAAAAATATACTAAAAACTAACTAGATCATACCAAAAACATACTAAAAACAATGCCAAAAAGCGTACAAATTATCCGCTCATCACAACACCAAACTTAAATTGTTGCTTGTCCTCAAGCAACTGAAAATCAAATAAGATAAAAAGAAGAGAATATGCAATGAATTCCAAACACATCTATGAAGATCAGTATTAATTAGATGAGCGGGGCTTTTAGCTTTTTGCCTCTGAACAGTTTTGGCATCTCACTCTATCCTTTGTAACTCAGAATGATTGGCTTCTTTAGGAACTCAGAATCCAGATAGTGTTATTGATTCTCCTAGTTAAGTATGATGATTCTTGAACACAGCTACTTATTGAGTCTTGGCCGTGGCCCAAAGCACTCTGTCTTCCAGTATTACCACCGGATACATACATGCCACAGACACATAATTGGGTGAACCTTTTCAGATCGTGACTCAGCTTTGCTAGAGTCCCCAATTAGAGGTGTCCAGGGTTCTTAAGCACACTCTTTTTGCCTTGGATCACAACTTTATTCTTTCTTTTCCTTTCTTTTTCTCTTTCCCTTTTTTTTTCTTTTTCGGTTTTTTTTTTTTCGCTTGCTTTCTTTCTCTTTTTTTTTGTATTCACTGCTTTTTCTTGCTTCAAGAATCATTTTTATGATTTTTCAGATCCTCAGTAACATGTCTCCTTTTTCATCATTCTTTCAAGAGCCAACATTCATGAACCACAAATTCAAAAGACATATGCACTGTTCAAGCATACATTCAGAAGACAAAAGTAATGCCACCACATCAAAATAATTAAACTATTATAAAATTCAGAATTCATGCAATTCTTATTTTTTTCAATTAAGCACTTTTTTATTTAAGAAAGGTGATGGATTCATAGGACATTCATAACTTTAAGGCATAGACACTAAGACACTAATGATCACAAGACACAATCATGGATAAACATAAGCATAAAATTCGAAAAACAGAAGAGTAAAGAACAAGGAGATTAAAGAACGGGTCCACCTTAGTGATGGCGGCTCTTTCTTTCTCTTGAAGATCCTATGGAGTGCTTGAGCTCCTCAATATCTCTTCCTTGCCTTTGTTGCTCCTCCCTCATGATTCTTTGATCTTCTCTAATTTCATGGAGGATGATGGAGTGTTCTTGATGCTCCACCCTTAGTTGTCCCATGTTGGAACTCAATTCTCCTAGGGAGGTGTTTAGTTGCTCCCAATAGTTTTGTGGAGGAAAGTGCATCCCTTGAGGCATCTCAGGGATCTCATGATGAGAGGGGTCTCTTGTGTGTTCCATCCTTTTCTTAGTGATGGGCTTGTCCTCATCAATGGGGGTATCTCCTTCTATGTCAACTCCAACTGAATAACAGAGGTGACAAATGAGATGAGGAAAGGCTAGCCTTGCCAAGGTGGAAGACTTGTCCGCCACTTTATAGAGTTCTTGGGCTATAACCTCATGAACTTCCACTTCTTCTCCAATCATGATGCTATGAATCATGATGGCCCGGTCTAGAGTAACTTCGGACCGGTTGCTAGTGGGAATGATTGAGCGTTGAATGAACTCCAACCATCCTCTAGCCACGGGTTTGAGGTCATGCCTTCTCAATTGAACCGGCTTGCCTCTTGAATCTCTCTTCCATTGTGCGCCCTCTTCACATATAACTGTGAGGACTTGGTCCAACCTTTGATCAAAGTTGACCCTTCTAGTGTAAGGATGTTCATCTCCTTGCATCATGGGCAAATTGAATGCCAACCTTACACTTTCCGGACTAAAATCCAAGTAATTCCCCCGAACCATAGTAAGATAATTCTTTGGATTCGGGTTAACACTTTGATCATGGTTCTTGGTGATCCATGCATTGGCATAGAACTCTTGAACCATCAAGATTCCGACTTGTTGAATGGGGTTGGTAAGCACTTCCCAACCTCTTCTTCGGATCTCATGTCGGATCTCCGGATATTCACTCTTTTTGAGTGAAAAAGGGACCTCGGGGATCACCTTCTTCAAGGCCACAACTTCATAGAAGTGGTCTTGATGCATCCTTGAGATGAATCTATCCATCTCCCATGACTTGGAGGTGGAAGCTTTTGCCTTCCCTTTCCTCTTTCTAGAGGTTTCTCTGGCCTTGGATGCCATAAATGGTTATGGAAAAATGAAAAAGCAACGCTTTTGCCACACCAAACTTAAAAGGTTTGCTCGTCCTCGAGCAAAAGAAGAAAGAAGAGAGTAGAAGAAGAAGAAATGAGGGAGAAGGGAATGGCTTTGTATTCGGCCAAAGAAGGGGAGAAGTGGTGTTTAGGTTGTGTGAAAATGAAGGAGTGAAGAAGGGTATTTATAGGAGAGAGGGGAGATGGAGTTCGGCCATTATGGGTGGGTTTGGGAGGGAAAGTGGTTTGAATTTGAAGGGTGAGGTTGGTGGGGTTTTGTGAAGGATGGATGTGAGTGGTGAAGAGAAAGATGGGATTTGATAGGTGAAGGGGTTTTTGGGGAAGAGGTATTGAGGTGATTGGTGAATGGGGGAAGAAGAGAGAGGGTGGTGGTGGGGTTGGATGGGGTCCTGTGGGGTCCACAGATCCTGTGGTGTCAAGGAAAAGTCATCCCTGCACCAAATGTTGCTCAAAATCACGTTTTGAGTCATTTCTGGCGTTAAACGCCGGGCTGGTGCCCATTCCTGGCGTTTAACGCCAGGTTCTTGCCCTTTTCTGGCGTTTAACGCCAGTCTGGTGCCCTTTTCTGGCGTTAAACGCCCAGAATGGTGCCAGACTGGGCGTTAAATGCCCAACTGCTAGCCTCACTGGCGTTTAAACGCCAGTGGGTTCTTCCTCCAGGGTGTGCTGTTTTTCTTCCTGTTTTTCATTTTGTTTTTGCTTTTTCAATGGATTTTGTGACTTCTTATGATCATCAACCTACAAAAAACATAAAATAACAAAGGGAAATAGATAAAATATAATCATTGGGTTGCCTCCCAACAAGCGCTTCTTTAATGTCAGTAGCTTGACAGAGGGCTCTCATGGAGCCTCACAGATACTCAGAGCAATGTGGGAACCTCCCAACACCAAACTTAGAGTTTGAATGTGGGGGTTCAACACCAAACTTAGAGTTTGGTTGTGGCCTCCCAACACCAAACTTAGAGTTTGACTGTGGGGGCTCTGTTTGTCTCTGATTTGAGAGAAGCTCTTCATGCTTCTTCTCCATGGTGATAGAGGGATATCCTTGAGCCTTAAACACTAAGGATTTTTTCATTCACTTGAATGATCAGTTCACCTCCATCAACATCAATCACAGCCTTTGCTGTGGCTAGGAAGGGTCTGCCAAGGATGATGGATTCATCCATGCACTTCCCAGTCTCTAGGACTATGAAATCAGTAGGGATGTAATGGTCTTCAACTTTTACCAAAACATTCTCTACAAGTCCATGAGCTTGTTTCCTTGAGTTGTCTGCCATCTCTAATGAGATTCTTGCAGCTTGTACCTCAAAGATCCCTAGCTTCTCCATTACAGAGAGAGGCATGAGGTTTACACTTGAGCCTAAGTCACACAGGGCCTTCTTGAAGGTCATGGTGCCTATGGTACAAGGTATGGAAAACTTCCCAGGATCTTGTCTCTTTTGAGGTAATTTCTGCCTAGACAAGTCATCCAGTTCTTTGGTGAGCAAGGGAGGTTCATCTTCCCAAGTCTCATTTCCAAATAACTTGTCATTTACCTTCATGATTGCTCCAAGGTATTTAGCAACTTGCTCTTCAGTGACATACTCATCCTCTTCAGAGGAAGAATACCCATCAGAGCTCATGAGAGGCAGAAGTAAGTCGAATGGAATCTCTATGGTCTCATTTTGAGCCTCAGATTCCCATGGTTCCTCATTGGGGAACTCAGAGGAGGTTGGTGCACGCCCATTGAGGTCTTCCTCAGTGGCGTCCACCTCCTCTCTTTCCTCTCCATATTCGGCCATGGTTATGGCTTTGCACTCTCCTTTTGGATTTTCTTCTGTATTACTTGGGAGAGTACTAGGAGGGAGTTCAGTAACTTTCTTGCTCAGCTGTCCCAATTGTGCCTCCAAATTCCTAATGGAGGACCTTGTTTCAGTCATGAAACTTTGAGTGGTTTTGATTAGATCAGAGACCATGGTTGCTAAGTCAGAGGGGTTCTGCTTAGAATTCTCTGTCTGTTGCTGAGAAGATGATGGAAAAGGCTTGCCATTGCTAAACCTGTTTCTTCCACCATTATTGTTGTTGAAACCTTGTTGAGGTCTCTCTTGATTCTTCCATGAGAAATTTGGGTGATTTCTCCATGAAGAATTATTGGTGTTTCCATAGGGTTCTCCTAGGTAATTCACCTCTTCCATTGAAGGGTTCTCAGGATCATAAGCTTCTTCTTCAGATAAAGCATCCTTAGTACTGCTTGGTGCATTTTGCATTCCAGACAGACTTTGAGAAATCAAATTGACTTGTTGAGTCAATATCTTGTTATGAGCCAGAATGGCATTCAGAGTATCAATCTCAAGAACTCCTTTCTTCTGACTTGTCCCATTGTTCACAGGATTCCTTTCAGAAGTGTACATGAATTGGTTATTTGCAACCATTTCAATTAGCTCTTGAGCTTCTGTAGGCGTCTTCTTCAGATGAAGAGATCCTCCAGCAGAGCTATCCAAAGACATCTTGGATAGTTCAGAGAGACCATCATAGAAAATACCTATGATGCTCCATTCAGAAAGCATGTCTGAGGGACATTTTTTGATTAATTGTTTGTATCTTTCCCAAGCTTCATTGAGGGATTCTCCATCCTTCTGTCTGAAGGTTTGGACTTCCACTCTAAGCTTACTCAATTTTTTAGGTGGAAAGAACTTTGCCAAGAAGGCATTGACTAGCTTTTCCCAAGAGTCCAGGCTATCTTTAGGTTGTGAGTCCAACCATATTCTAGCTCTGTCTCTTACAGCAAAAGGGAATAGCATCAGTCTGTAGACCTCAGGGTCAACCCCATTAGTCTTGACTGTGTCACAGATTTGCAAGAACTCAGCTAAAAACTGATGAGGATCTTCCATTGGAAGTCCATGGAACTTGCAATTCTGTTGCATTAGAGAAACTAATTGAGGCTTAAGCTCAAAGTTGTTTGCTCCAATGGCAGGGATAGAGATGCTTCTCCCATAGAAGTTGGGAGTAGGTGCAGTAAAGTCACCCAGCACCTTCCTTGCATTGTTGGCATTGTTGTTGTTTTCGGTTGCCATGTGTTCTTCTTCTTTGAAGAATTCGGTCAGGTCCTCTAAAGAGAGTTGTGCTTTGGCTTCTCTTAGCTTTCTCTTCAAGGTCCTTTCAGGTTCAGGGTCAGCTTCAACAAGAATGCCTTTGTCTCTGCTCCTGCTCATATGAAAGAGAAGAGAACAAGAAGATGTGGAATCCTCTATGTCACAGTATAGAGATTCCTTGATGTGTCAGAGGAAACGAAAAGTAGAAGAAGGAGGTAGAAGAATTCGAACTTGATTAGATAGAGTTCGAATTGTGCATTAAGAAGGAGTAGTACTCCATAAATATAAGGATGTGGGAAGAAGGGAAGAGGATTTTCGAAAATTAATTAAAAAGATGTCAAAAACATTTTGAAAAATTGATTGATAATTTTCGAAAATTCAAAGTGGAAAAGAAATCAAGTGATTTTTGAAAAGGATTTTGAAATTAGAAATTAAAAAGATTTGATTGAAAACTATTTTGAAAAAGATGAGGTTAAGAAGATATGATTGGTTTTAAAAATATGTGATTGAAAAGATATGATTTGAAAACAATTTTAAAAAGATTTGATTTTAAAAATTAATAACTTGACTATCAAGAAAAGATATGATTCAAACATTAATCCTTCCTCAACAGAAAAGGCAACATACTTGAAATGTTCAATCAAATCATTAATTGATAGTAAGTATCTTTGAAAAAGGAAAGGAATTGATTTTGAAAACATTTGATTGAAAATATATGATTTGCAAAAGATTTGATTTTGAAAAACTTTGAAAACTTGAAAAAAAAATTGATTTGAAAACAAAATCTTCCCCCTTTGCCATCCTGGCGTTAAACGCCCAGAATGGTATCCATTCTGGCGTTTAACGCCCAAAATGCACCCTTTTTGGGCGTTAAACGCCCAACCAGGTACCCTGGCTGGCGTTTAAACGCCAGTCTGTCCTTCTTCACTGGGCGTTTTGAACGCCCATCTTTTTCTGTATAATTCCTCTGCAGCATGTTCTGAATCTTCAATTCTTTATATTTATTGACTTGAAAAGACACAAATTAAAAATATTTTTGGATTTTTAATGATAAAGAAGAATCAAAATGCAACTAAAATCAAATAACAATGCATGCAAGACACCAAACTTAAGATAAGACTAGACTCAAACAAGAAACATAAAATATTTTTGATTTTTATGATTTTGTAATTTTTTTGTGCTTTTTTTTTCGAAAATTATATGGAAAGAAAATAAAGGTATCAAAATTCTTAATGAGAATTCCAGGAATCATGCAATGTTAGTCTAAAGCTTCAGTCTAAAGGAATTCCCATACCCTTCATGGACCAAATGCTTGAAAGATTGGCAGGTGGTGCGCGAAATTGTGAACAATACTTTTCACAACTCTCATAATCCCCGGTCATGAACTCCAAAAACTTGGTAGCTCAATTCCATGGCATTACACAACTTCGCACAACTAACCAGCAAGTGCACTGGGTCGTCCAAGTAATAAACCTTACGCGAGTAAGGGTCGATCCCACGGAGATTGTTGGTATGAAGCAAGCTATGGTCATCTTGTAAATCTCAGTCAGGCAGACTCAAATGTATAATGGTGATGAACGAAAATAACATAAAAGATAAAGATAGAGATACTTATGTAATTCATTGGTAGGAACTTCAGATAAGCGCATGAAGATGCCTTCCCTTCCGTCTCTCTGCTTTCCTACTGTCTTCATCCAATCCTTCTTACTCCTTTCCATGGCAAGCTTATGCAAGGGTGTCACCGTTGTCAATGGCTACCTCCTATCCTCTCATTGGAAATGTTCAACGCACCCTGTCACGGCACGGCTATCCATCTGTTGGTTCTCAATCAGGCCGGAATAGAATCCAGTGATTCTTTTGCGTCTGTCACTAACGCCCCGCCCTCAGGAGTTTGAAGCACGTCACAGTCATTCAATCATTGAACCCTACTCAGAATACCACAGACAAGGTTAGACCTTCCGGATTCTCTTGAATGCTGCCATCAGTTCTCGCCTATACCACGAAGACTCTGATCTCACGGAATGGCTGGCTCGTTTGTCAGGCAAGCACTCGGTTGTCAGGCGATCAACCATGCATCGTGTTATCAGGAATCCAAGAGATATTCACTAGAGCCTTGGTTGCTTGTAGAACAAGAGTGGTTGTCAGTCACCTTGTTCATGAGTGAGAATGATGATGAGTGTCATGGATCATCACATTCATCAAGTTGAAGAACAAGTGATATCTTGGACAAAGAACAAGCGGAATTGAATAGAAGAACAATAGTAATTGCATTAATACTCGAGGTACAACAGAGCTCCACACCTTAATCTATGGTGTGTAGAAACTCCACCGTTGAAAATACATAAGAACAAGGTCTAGGCATGGCCAAATGGCCAGCCTCCCAAAGTGAGTTCAATCATAAAACATGATCAAAAGCTCTCCAATACAATAATAAAAGGTCCTATATATAGAGAACTAGTAGCCTAGGGTGTACAGAGATGAGTAAATGACATAAAAATCCACTTCCGGGCCCACTTGGTGTGTGCTTGGGCTGAGCAATGAAGCAATTTCGTGTAGAGACCCTTCTTGGAGTTAAACGCCAGCTTTTATGCCAGTTTGGGCGTTTAACTCCCATTTAGGTGCCAGTTCCGGCGTTTAACGCTGGAATTTCTTGAGGTGACTTTGAACGCCGGTTTGGGCCATCAAATCTTGGGAAAAGTATGGACTATCATATATTGCTGGAAAGCCCAGGATGTCTACTTTCCAACGCCGTTGAGAGCGCGCCAATTGGGCTTTTGTAGCTCCAGCAAATCCACTTCGAGTGCAGGGAGGTCAGAATCCAACAGCATCTGCAGTCCTTTTGAGTCTCTGGATCAGATTTTTGCTCAGATCCCTCAATTTCAGCCAGAAAATACCTGAAATCACAGAAAAACACACAAACTCATAGTAAAGTCCAGAAAAGTGAATTTTAACTAAAAACTAATAAAAATATACTAAAAACTAACTAGATCATACCAAAAACATACTAAAAACAATGCCAAAAAGCGTACAAATTATCCGCTCATCAGCAGGACATGGGTATTATTGTTTCCTGGATGGATATTCGGGCTACAATCAAATTTTTGTAGACCCCAAGGATCAGGAAAAAACTTCATTTACTTGTCCATATGGTGTCTTTGCTTATAGGAGAATGCCCTTTGGATTGTGCAATGCACTTGCAACATTCCAAAGGTGCATGATGTGTGGAAAACGATCCAACACAAAACTCACCGGCAAGTGTACCGGGTCGTATCAAGTAATAAAACTCACGGGAGTGAGGTCGATCCCACAGGGATTGAAGGATTGAGCAATTTTAGTTCGGTGGTTGATTTAGTCAAGCGAATCAAGTTTTGGTTGAGTGGTTTTGTATCTAACAGTAAGTAAATGACAGAAAATGTAAAGGGAAAGGGGAGAATTGCAGAAATTAAAGAAAACTGAAAGTAAAAGAGCTGAATCTTAAAGAATAAGAAATTAAATGACTGAAACTTAAAGTGCAAGAAATGTAAATTGCAGTAACTTAAAGTACAAGAAATATAAATTGCAGTAATGAAAAGGGATTTGAGGACTGGGATTTCAGAATTCAAGCAAGGGAAATTAAATTGCAACAATTATCAAAGCAAGAGATGATTAAAGTTCTGTTAGATCTTAAACAGAAAGGAAAATTAAATTGCAGCAGGGGTTCACAGAAGAACCAAAAGGAAAATGGGATCTCAGGACTCCAGAGACTAGATAGCAAAGTCTAGATCTCAATTGCCTTCCCAGATCTAAATTCACAAGGTAATTAACAAGAAATTAAAGAAGAAGCAGTAAAGGAAATTGGATTCAATTCAATTATGCAGTGAGGTAATCAAAGAGATCTTAAATGGAGATTGAGACAGAAATTCCTCAATTCTTCACATCCAAGATTCAAACAAGAAAAGTAAAAATTGCTCAAGCAAGAACAAGGAAGAAGAGAGATCAATTCTCCTCCCCAATTCTCTAAAATCTCAGTTCAAAGCTCTCAGAGAAATTGAAATTTCTAAAAGTGAGAATTCAAAAATCAAAAGAAGGTTCTAATTACATCAAACTATCTCCTATTTATACACTTTCTATTCTTGGATTTTGGGATTTGGATGGGCTTTTGATTTGGTGAAGAAATGAATTAAATTGGATTTTTAATCCAATTTTGAGCCCATGAGAAAGTAGCTTCCAGGAGGCTGCCCTACCCTTGTGGAGGGCAGAGCAGGAAATGGTGCGTGCGGCCCTTGTTGCGTGCGTGCTTGGTGCGTTCAAGAGGCTGCAGGATGCTGCCCTGCCCTTGTAGAGGGCAGGGCAGAGTTGCCATGGTGCGCCAAGCTGCCTGTGCGTGCGTGCTTGCTAGCCGAGACTCCCTTGGTGCGCGTCAGTGTTGTGCGCTGGCATGCACCACAAAATGCTGCCCTGCCCTTGCGGAGGGCAGGGCAATGTTGCCAAAAGGTGGGGTTCCAAGTTCGAGACTTGGTGGAGGCACACGCTGCTTCTTTTCCTTGGTTTTCTTGACACCAAAGTAAGGCCTAGTTCCTTGCTTCCTCATGGTGCCGTGTTCGATCCTGGGAGATTGAAAGTAAGCTTGTGAGTAGCGCTCCCCCACTCCCCCTTGCTCATGAGTTTGAACCTTGTGGCAAGCATTGGTAAACTTTTTCCTTGAATTTATTTCTTTGATGAGCCTGATATTGCTCTTGGGGAGGGCAGGGTAGAGTTTTTGCTCCCTTTGGTCCTTGGCATCAAATTGTGCTCCGCCCTTGTTGTGGGCAGGGCAGTGTTGCTTTTCAAGGCTTGGTTCAATATGCTGCTCTCCTGGAGGGCAGTGTGCTCTCCTGGAGGGCAATGTAGCTTCCTTCCTTCCATGCGCCACATTCTTTTTTCCTTGGGCCACGTTTTCTTAAGCCACGTTTTTCCTCTTTTCTTACTTTCTTCACCTACATGAAACCAAAACAACCACTCAAAGTATCTCTAAATTCAAAAGGTTTATAATTCATTAAAAATCAATTAATTCTTGCTCAAACCTCATGATTTAGCATCAATTTAATGGTGGTTGTTTGATTTAAAGAAGTTATGCATTTTCATTCCAAATCACTTACTTAGGATGCAAGAAAGTGCATAAAGGCTAATAAAACAAGTGAAATTAGCTTGAAAAATGGGTATATGATGACCTGTCATCACAACACCAAACTTAATTCTTACTTGTCCCCAAGCAAGCATCAAAACTAAGAGAAAATGAAATGAACAAGAAAAGAAAACATATCCTTATTAGGCATATAGCAGAACTTGATTCATGGAGTTTTTATGCAGACAATGATAACTCAATTATTGTTGCTGTTACATAATATACATTTTTCCTCAAAGGCTTACTAAACTTGCTGTTATAAGGTTTATTCTTTCTTTGCTCCCTTGCTAACTTTTCTTTTCTCATGTTGCTTAACAAGCTTATTATTCTTTTGGAGGCTTGGTGTCTAATGTTGCAGTAGTAGCCTTTGGCTTTATTTTTACTCAACATCTTTCCACCACAGACACATGGCTCACTATTTCTTCCTAGGATCATTGATGCCCAGCATCTCTTTGGATAACTAAATGTTCTGTATCTAGGTTGCTCTTTATTGTGGACTTTCAATTGGCCATCCCAAATCAGTTGATCTAAGTGACCGGGTTTTAAAATACCCCTCAGAATTTACTTATCCAAGCATATCCTAGTACAAGAACACCACAGGCATGTGTCTTAGGGTCCAAGCTATTGGTGTCCAGCCTTTATTCTTTGTTTTTCTTGCCACATTGGCTTTTTCTTCTTCCTTTTCTTTCTGTTTTATTTTTGTTTCCAAGGGCTTTTTCTTTACTGATAAGAACCTTTATAACAGCAAGCTAGATCACATTTCAATGAAAATGACATTATGCAGCAATTATTTTATGAGTTATGCATTTAATCAAACACATACACCACCATTAACTTCCATTCTAACTTATGCAACATTGGATATTTACTTTCTAATTCAAACAATTCTCTTTTATTCAAGCATATGGGGAACAAAACAAAATTCAGCTAGGTGATGGATGAAAAGCATTATGCAGATTAGCATACTTAATCAAACAAATTCACTTGCAACTAGATAAATACTTTAGCAGGATATATAATGGTTCCCATGTTCAAAACAATACACAGCAGCAAGGATTAAGTTTAGATACAACCTTTGAAGTTGCAGCCCTTTGATTCTTCCTTCTGTTGTGTTTTCTTTGAGTTAGGATGCACAATATCTTCAATTGTTGACTCATGTCCTGCATAATTCTCAAAGTTGCTTGCTTCTCAAGCCCTTAAGTGCATGGTTAGTATGCATAAATTGAGTGTGGCTCTTGGATTTATTTTGGTGTGAGAACACCAAACTTAATTACTTGCCACTTCCTCGGATGCGACAAGTTAACCATATGTGAAACCTTGTATCCTTGCTAAAGGTTATGGGATTAAGGCTAGAAAGCAGTTAAATAGTTGGATAATTTGTTTGATTGCTTGGGGCTAGCATTATGCAAGAGATGAGAATGTGCTTTTAAATGTGATTTTTTTGGTGGAACACCAAACTTAGAATCCTTCATTCTCCCTTAAATTGTTTTGGTGTGCAACACCAAACTTAGCTCCTTGCAATGCATACCAATTATTCAACATTTTTATTTAAAAAGCTATGAAAAGAAAACTACCTCAGGTTGGGTTGCCTCCCAACAAGCACTTATTTATTGTCACTAGCTTGACATCTTCTATTCTGCTGATCATGAAAGTTGAAAATCACAGTGCCTTAGCTTGTCTTTCTTCACTGTGAACTTCCTTCCGGTTTCCTCTTTGATGACCTCTATGAATTCCTGTGGAAGGATCTTAGTCACAATGTAGTGATCAGACAACTGTGGGGACACCTTCATGGTTTGAATGTTTATCATTACTCTATCCCCTAGTAAAAATTTTCCAGTGGGGATTTTTTGCTTTTCTTTAATTCTATCCTCTGTCTCTCCTTCTAAGAAATCCTTGTTGTGTTTTTCTTGGCTGGTACTTTCTTTGTCCAAGGTTTTCTTACTTTCCTCTATGATCCTTTTCCATCCTTCCTTCTTTGTAGCATCTTCGTTGTTAGTTGGTTTGTCTTCAGTGGCTCTGGGGAAAGTATTTGCCTTCTTTTCACCCATTTCTGCAAAGTGCTTTGCCAGTTGAGCTATCTGCTCCTCAATTCTTCTGATTGACATCTCTTGGTTCTTTGTTATCTCCTCTTGGTGTTTCATCATTCTCTCTATTAAGATCTCCAAGTTAGTGATCCTCTGAGAGTCTTGTGAGATTGGTCGGTTGTGAGATGTTAAAGGTTGGAAGGGTGGGTGTTGTGGTGGCATGTAGTGGTTGTTGTTACCATAATGGTGTTTTTGCTGGTTTGTGAAGTTGGGGTTGTTGTAATTGAAGTCCATTGGTTCGTGAATTTGGTACTCGGTCCTTCTCCAGTTGGAATGAGTCTGGAAGTGTATGTTTTATGAGTATTGGCTTTGATTGGCATTGGTGGATAAGTGATGTTGGTTGTTTGTGGTCATGGATTTGCCCTGGTTGAAACTTCCTTGTTCTTGATGTCAGGACTACCCCATTCTTAGATAAGAATGGGGCCTCCATGGTGGAAATTGGGCATTCGCTGCAGCAGACTGCAGGCAATCGACTTTTCTATCTCTCAGCTCCATGTGTTGCTGTGTTTGATGGTGCATTTGTTTGTTCAGGTTCATGAATGCATTCATTCCTTCAAGATTCATCACTTCTTTTTCTGAAATTTCATTCTGTGGTTTCTCGAATGAGTGTTGGTTGTTGACTCCTTTGTCATTGAAATTTGCAATTCCTTGGGCAGTTGTTGTTGCTTTGAGTAGGCCATCTGAGAAGTAGTCCACTGCTTTTCTTGTCTCTGGGGTTAGTTGATGAGCGGATAATTTATACGCTTTTTGGCATTGTTTTTAGTATGTTTTTAGTATATTTAGTTGAGTTTTTAGTATATTTTTATTAGTTTTTAGTTAAAATTCACTTTTCTGGACTTTACTATGAGTTTGTGTGTTTTTCTGTGATTTCAGGTGTTTTCTGGCTGAAATTGAGGGATCTGAGCAAAAATCTGATTCAGAGACTCAAAAGGACTGCAGATGCTGTTGGATTCTGACCTCCCTGCACTCGAAGTGGATTTTCTGGAGCTACAGAAGCCCAATTGGCGCGCTCTCAACGGCGTTGGAAAGTAGACATCCTGGGCTTTCCAGAAATATATGATAGTCCATACTTTGCCCAAGATTTGATGGCCCAAACCGGCGTTCAAAGTCACCTCAAGAAATTCCAGCGTTAAACGCCGGAACTGGCACCTAAATGGGAGTTAAACGCCCAAACTGGCATAAAAGCTGGCGTTTAACTCCAAGAAGGGTCTCTACACGAAATTGCTTCATTGCTCAGCCCAAGCACACACCAAGTGGGCTCGGAAGTGGTTTTTTATGTCATTTACTCATCTCTGTACACCCTAGGCTACTAGTTCTCTATATATAGGACCTTTTATTATTGTATTAGAGAGCTTTTGATCATGTTTTATGATTGAACTCACTTTGGGAGTCTGGCCATTCGGCCATGCCTGGACCTTGTTCTTATGTATTTTCAACGGTGGAGTTTCTACACACCATAGATTAAGGTGTGGAGCTCTGCTGTACCTCGAGTATTAATGCAATTACTATTGTTCTTCTATTCAATTCCGCTTGTTCTTTGTCCAAGATATCACTTGTTCTTCAACTTGATGAATGTGATGATCCGTGACACTCATCATCATTCTCACTCATGAACAAGGTGACTGACAACCACTCTTGTTCTACAAGCAACCAAGGCTCTAGTGAATATCTCTTGGATTCCTGATAACACGATGCATGGTTGATCGCCTGACAACCGAGTGCTCGCCTGACAAACGAGCCAGCCATTCCGTGAGATCAGAGTCTTCGTGATATAGGCGAGAACTGATGGCGGCATTCAAGAGAATCCGGAAGGTCTAACCTTGTCTGTGGTATTCTGAGTAGGATTCAATGATTGAATGACTGTGACGTGCTTCAAACTCCTGAAGGCGGGGCGTTAGTGACAGACGCAAAAGAATCACTGGATTCTATTCCGGCCTGATTGAGAACCGACAGATGGATAGCCGTGCCGTGACAGGGTGCGTTGAACATTTCCAATGAGAGGATGGGAGGTAGCCACTGACAACGGTGAAACCCTTGCATAAGCTTGCCATGGAAAGGAGTAAGAAGGATTGGATGAAGACAGTAGGAAAGCAGAGAGACGGAAGGGAAGGCATCTTCATTCGCTTATCTGAAGCTCTTACCAATGATATACATAAGTATCTCTATCTTTATCTTTATGCTTTATTCGTTTATCACTATACCCAATTGAGTCTGCCTGACTGAGATTTACAAGGTGACCATAGCTTGCTTCATACCAACAATCTCCGTGGGATCGACCCTTACTCGCGTAAGGTATTACTTGGATGACCCAGTGCACTTGCTGGTTAGTTGTGCGAAGTTGTAGTGATCACAATTTCGTGCACCATTAGTCCTTCATAGAAAGCTCGGAAACCCACTTTATCAGTTGCTTTCTTGTATCTTTCCCATGCCTTGAAGAGTGGTTCTTCTTCTCTTTATGTGAATAGCTGTTCCCCCTCTTTCAGCTTGATGATCTGTCGGGATGAGGAGAATTTGGCCAGAAATTTGATGACCAAATCATCCCAACTAGTGATGCTTTCCTTTGGAAATATTTCTAGCCATTGAGTGGCTTTGTCCTTAAGAGAGAATGGAAAGAGCAGCAACTTGTAACTATCAGGAGGCATACCATTGGTTTTGACAGTGTCACAAATCCTCAAGAAGGTAGATAAGTGTTGATTCGGGTCCTCCAATGGCCCTCCTCCAAAAGAGCAGTTGTTTTGAACCAATGTAACGAGTTGTGGCTTTAGTTCAAAGTTGTTTGCATTGACATTAGGGGTAAGAATGCTACTCCCACAATGTCTAGCATTTGCAAATGTGTAGGAAGCCAGTACTCTTCTTTGTTGTGGGTTGTTGTTGACCCCTCCTTCTGGTTGATTGGGATTTGATGGATCTCCTTCCATTTCTTGGAATTCCTCCTCAAATTCTTGCTCTCCAATAACGTTCTTCCCTCTTTCAGCTCTTCTTATTCTTCGAAGAGTTCTTTGGTCAATTTCAGAGAGAATAGGGGCAGCTCTTCCTGTACCTGACATACAAACACACAATAAGAAACACACGGATTCAGAAAACCAGTGAAACTTTAATCTATTGCTAGAGTGAAGTTTTAGTTAGTTTAAACAAAAATTCAAACAGTTAGTGTGTTAGTTAAAAATAAAGAAAAAGTGGTTGATCTAGACCACCACTTCACTCAATCATTGTCAATCTATTTCAATCCCCGGCAACGGCGCCAAAAACTTGATGTGTGGAAAACGATCCAACACAAAACTCACCGGCAAGTGTACCGGGTCGCATCAAGTAATAAAACTCACGGGAGTGAGGTCGATCCCACAGGGATTGAAGGATTGAGCAATTTTAGTTCGGTGGTTGATTTAGTCAAGCGAATCAAGTTTTGGTTGAGTGGTTTTGTATCTAACAGTAAGTAAATGACAGAAAATGTAAAGGGAAAGGGGAGAATTGCAGAAATTAAAGAAAACTGAAAGTAAAAGAGCTGAATCTTAAAGAACAAGAAATTAAATGACTGAAACTTAAAGTGCAAGAAATGTAAATTGCAGTAACTTAAAGTGCAAGAAATATAAATTGCAGTAATGAAAAGGGATTTGAGGACTGGGATTTCAGAATTCAAGCATGGGAAATTAAATTGCAACAATTATCAAAGCAAAAGATGATTAAAGTTCTGTTAGATCTTAAACAGAAAGGAAAATTAAATTGCAGCAGCGGTTCACAGAAGAACCAAAAGAAAAATGGGATCTCAGGACTCCAGAGACTAGATAGCAAAGTATAGATCTCAATTGCCTTCCCAGATCCAAATTCACAAGGCAATTAACAAGAAATTAAAGAAGAAGCAGTAAAGGAAATTGGATTCAATTCAATTATGTAGTGAGGTAATCAAAGAGATCTTAAATGGAGATTGAGACAGAAATTCCTCAATTCTTCATATCCAAGATTCAAACAAGAAAAGTAAAAATTGCTCAAGCAAGAACGAGGAAGAAGAGAGATCAATTCTCCTCCCCAATTCTCTAAAATCTCAGTTCAAAGCTCTTAGAGAAATTGAAATTTCCAAAAGTGAGAATTCAAAAATCAAAAGAAGGTTTTAATTACATCAAACTATCTCCTATTTATACACTTTCTATTCTTGGATTTTGGGATTTGGATGGGCTTTTGATTTGGTGAAGAAATGAATTAAATTGGATTTTTAATCCAATTTTGAGCCCATGAGAAAGTAGCTTCCAGGAGGCTGCCCTGCCCTTGTGGAGGGCAGAGCAGCAAATGGTGCGTGCGGCCCTTGTTGCGTGCGTGCTTGGTGCGTTCAAGATGCTGCAGGATGCTGCCCTGCCCTTGTGGAGGGCAGGGCAGAGTTGCCATGGTGCGCCAAGCTGCCTGTGCGTGCGTGCTTGCTGGCCGAGACTCCCTTGGTGCGCGTCAGTGTTGTGCGCTGGCCATGCACCACAAAATGCTGCCCTGCCCTTGCGGAGGGCAGGGCAATGTTGCCAAAAGGTGGGGTTCCAAGTTCGAGACTTGGTGGAGGCACACGCTGCTTCTTTTCCTTGGTTTTCTTAGCACCAAAGTAAGGCCTAGTTCCTTGCTTCCTCATGGTGCCGTGTTCGATCCTGGGAGATTGAAAGTAAGCTTGTGAGTAGCGCTCCCCCACTCCCCCTTGCTCATGAGTTCGAACCTTGTGGCAAGCATTGGTAAACTTTTTCCTTGAATTTATTTCTTTGATGAGCCCGATATTGCTCTTGGGGAGGGTAGGGCAGAGTTTTTGCTCCCTTTGGTCCTTGGCATCAAGTTGTGCTCCGCCCTTGTTGTGGGCAGGGCAGTGTTGCTTTTCAAGGCTTGGTTCATTATGCTGCTCTCCTGGAGGGCAGTGTGCTCTCCTGGAGGGCAATGTAGCTTCCTTCCTTCCATGCGCCACATTCTTTTTTCCTTGGGCCACGTTTTCTTAAGCCACGTTTTTCCTCTTTTCTTACTTTCTTCACCTACAAGAAACCAAAACAACCACTCAAAGTATCTCTAAATTCATAAGGTTTATAATTCATTAAAAATCAATTAATTCTTGCTCAAACCTCATGATTTAGCATCAATTTAATGGTAGTTGTTTGATTTAAAAAAGTTATGCATTTTCATTCCAAATCACTTACTTAGGATGCAAGAAAGTGCATAAAGGCTAATAAAACAAGTGAAATTAGCTTGAAAAAAGGGTATATGATGACCTGTCATCAGTGCATGCTCTCCATTTTTTCAGATATGATTGAGAAGTTCATAGAAGTATTTATGGATGACTTCTCTGTGTTTGGGAACTCATATTCTAATTGTCTATACCATCTTTCTCTTGTGCCAAAAAGGTGCCAAGAAACCAACCTGGTTTTAAACTGGGAGAAGTGCCATTTTATGGTGACTGAAGGGATAGTTCTTGGTCACAAGATTTCAAAAGATGGCATAGAAGTAGACAGAGCAAAAGTGGAAGTAATTGAAAAATTACCTCCACCTTGCAATGTCAAAGCAATCAGAAGCTTTTTGGGACACATTGGGTTCTATAGAAGGTTTATTAAAGATTTTTCAAAGATTTCAAAACCCCTTAGCAACCTACTTGTCTCAAATACTCCTTTTGCTTTTGATAGAGAATGCATGGTAGCCTTTGATGAACTCAAAAAGAAACTCTCCTCTGCACCTATTATAGCACCACCAAGCTGGGATCTTCTCTTTGAACTAATGTGTGATGCATCTGATTTTGCTATTGGTGCTATTCTAGGACAGAGGAAAGACAAGCTAGTACATGTTATTTAGTATGCTAGCAAGGTCCTTAATGAGAATCAACGGAACTAAACCACCACGGAGAAAGAACTTTTAGCCATAGTTTTTGCTTTTGATAAGTTTAGATCATATCTCATTGGCTCAAAAGTAACTGTGTTCACTGATCATGCAGCACTCAAATACTTACTTACCAAACAAGAATCTAAGCCCAGACTAATAAGGTGGATCCTGCTGCTCCAAGAATTTGATATTGAGATTAAAGATAGGAGCGGAGCAGAGAACAAGGTAGCTGACCACCTCTCAAGGATCCCACAAGAAGAAGAAATGCAGCAAGTAGCATTAAATGAAAGCTTTCCTGATGAACAATTGATGATGATTTGAGTAGCCCCTTGGTTCCCAGACATAGCTAACTTCAAGGCTTTTGGGGAGCTACCAACTAACATCAATAAGCACATGAGGAGGAAGCTAATCAAGGATGCCAAACACTACATCCGGGATGACCCCTATTTGTTCAAAAAGTGTAATGATGATGTCCTAAGAATGTGTATATCCCATGAAGAAGGACAGGAAGTGTTATGGCAGTGCCATGGATCAGCATATGGAGGTCACTTCAGTGGAGAAAGGACAGCAGCAAAAGTGCTTCAATCCGGATTTTACTGGCCAACAGTGTTTAAGGATGCCAAGGAAATAGTGTCAAGATGTAATGATTGTCAAAGAGTTGGTAATATAACCAAGAGGAATGAAATGCCATAGTAATACATACTAAAGCTGGAGCTATTTGATGTATGGAGAATTGATTTCATGGGACCCTTCCCAACTTCCTACTCAAATAGCTACATATTGGTGGCTGTTGATTATGTCTCAAGGTGGGTAGAGGCCATAGCTACTGCAACAAATGACAACAAGGTTGTGATAAGCTTCTTGAGAAGGAATATCTTCAGCAGATTTGGAGTTTCTAGAGCTCTCATTAGTGATGGAGGGTCACACTTCTGCAACAAACAACTCGAGGCACTCCTTCTCAGATATGGAGTAAAGCACAAAGTGGCAACTCCATACCACCCACAGACCAATGGGCAAGCTGAGATCTCCAACAGAGAGCTGAAACGAATCCTTGAAAAAACTGTTGGAAGCTCAGTAAAGGACTGGTCTAAGAAGCTAGACGATGATCTATGGGCTTACAGAACAGCCTTCAAGACCCCCATTGGGATGTCACCATACCAACTAGTATTTGGCAAGGCTTGCTACTTTCCAGTTAAACTGGAGCACAGAGCCTTCTGGGCTCTAAAACTACTGAATTTTGACGAGCAAGCTGCTGGAGAAAAGAGATTAATGCAACTCAATGAACTGGAAGAGTTTAGAAATCAAGCATATGAGAATGCAAAAATCTACAAAGAGAACACAAAAAGGTGGCATGACCAAAAGATAGCAAGAAGGGAGTTCACTGAAGGACAGAAGGTGTTACTCTACAACTCAAGACTCAAGTTCTTCCCTGGAAAACTTAAGTCTCGATGGTCAGGACCTTTCACCATACTCAAAGTGTTTCCCTATGGTCATGTGGAGCTCATGGAAGACAAGACTCAGAGAAATTTTTCTATCAATAGCCATAGACTCAAACATTACTTGGGAGGCTCCTTGGAGGAGCAGAGAGTGAGCTACAAGCTCAGCTAAAGATGAAAGAATGTCAAGCTAATGACAATAAAGAAGCACTAGTTGGGAGGCACCCCAACACTTTATCCTTTTTTATTTAATTGCTTTTCTTAGAAGTAGTTTAAATTCTATTGCTTTAGATAGCTTAACTTCCAGTAATTAGGATTAATTTACAACTGTAGGTTAGAAAGTTTGATGTTAACTTTGGTAGCTAGATTTTCTTTACACTCTCCTAATTCTTTCTATTTAGGAGTTGCAACTTGATGAATGCATAACTAATGATGAGTGAATGGGCTGAGAACTAGCTAAAGTGCTAAGTTTTGTGTAGTCTCTCACCCACTTAATCTAGGCTTACAAACAATTAACAGTTGATTTTGAAGAGTAAGCCCAAAGATTAAGTTTGGTGTGGCCACTACCAATGATCACATAGTAGCCCAAGTCACCCAATTTAAAAGCACTTAATACTTTGGGTAAGAACATGAACGTGATTTAATGAGTTCAGAGGAGTTGGAATCAAAAGAAAATGAAAAGATTGATGTTATTCCACTCTTATGAACACATTAAATACACAATGATGAAACCAATTTATTAAGATGCCAAAGAATTAAGTTTGGTGTCCCAAGGGACAACCATCAGTTGCAATCCAATTTATTCTTGATGAGAAGGAATGTGAAAGGGTTCTTTTGTCATTACTAATGGGTTCAGTTTCAATTTCAGGAGAGAAGATGGGGCCCACATGGTAAACAACTCACAAAACAAGGAAATCAAAGTGTACTTGCACCTTGAAACTCAACACACGCAGAAGACACTCTGAGAAAAAAGTTGGTGCCTCTTCCCACGCTAGGCACCAATTCCCAAAGTGGGAAAACATTTAATCCCTTTTATTTCCCACCCTTCGAACCACATCATCCACCCATTATAAAAGCTTCACTCCCCATCTCCTCTCCCACTTCAACAATCCCTACACCCCTTACCTTCGCTTCTCTTTTCATCTTCTACTATCCCCTACCTTTTTTTTCTTGATTGGGACAATCAAGTCCTAAGTTTGGTGTTGGAGCAAAACCTTGTTTTACCTTCTCTTTCTTGCAACCCCCATTTTTTTTTACAACCTCAAGCACACTCTCTCAACTTAATGGCACCACCAAAAAGCTCAGCCTCAAAGAAAAGAAAAACCAAGGAACCAACCTCTGGATCCTCAAGCTCTTTTAATGACTACAAGTTTCTCTCCGCATTCAACCAAAATCAATTCTATGGTTGGGTGAGTGAGAGGGAAATCATTCCAGAAGTTGGGTTTCAACTAAGGAGGAATGAGCATATTGAAATCAACATTGAGATTGAATAGAGGGGTTGGTCACTTCTATGCAACCCACCAAAGAAAGTGATAGAGAGCTTGGTGAGGGAATTCTATGCCAACACAGTGCCTCAACCTGGGCAACAATATGGCTACATTAGCTATGTAACGGGGAAGTCCATTGACTACAGCCCCTCTAGCATAGAAAGAATGCTAATGGTGAAGAGGACAAGCTCCACTCGAAGCTATGAAGAAAGAATGAAGCAGCAAGACCCTGGGTTTGAGGAGATTCTGAGTGAAATCTGTGTGATGAATGTGTTGGATAAATGACAAGGATGGGATACCCAACCAATTGAGGAGAAGAGATTTGAGCCCCCAAGCTAGAGGGTGGCTAGAATTTGTGAGAAGGTTCGTAATCCCCACATCCAACACTTCAGAGGTGACCAAGGAGAGAGTTGTGCTCATCTACAGCATCATGAGAGGAAAAAACATCAACGTGGGCTTGTGAAGTGCTTGTAAAGCATCGTGAGTGGAGAAAACATGAGTTGAAAAGATCATTGATGAAGTGCTTGTGAAGTAAGACAAGTTCATAACTGCCAAAAAGATGGCCAAAGTGGTGGCTGTCCACCCACTCAACAGGGCTAGAGAACGAAGAGCTCATGCTCATAAACCACAACAACAACAAGAAGAGGAAGAGGCAGAAGAGCAACCTCACTTTCTAGCACTTCAACCACCACCACACTACCAATATCAGCAATTTCCAAAGAGATTCAACTGGGAGCAATTACAAGGAGATGTACACCAAATGAAGGGAGATCTACACCACTTGAGGGAAGATGTCAATCAATTTAAGGAGACTCAGCAACAACAATGGTGCCAAGTCAACCAAAATATTCAACAACTCCAAGGGAATTGGGAGCATATGAGGAAGGAGTAGCAAGAACAATTTGACTGGGGAGAGGTACGAAGCACACTAGACAAAATAACAAAGCAAGGCAAGTGGCAACAGAGGAACTTGGCTGAGTTCAGACATCTCTATGATGCCAGGACCATATCCAGGAGGCAGTATGACTTCAACACACAAGCAAAGCTGAATCACTTGTGTAACGCTGTAGCCGCTCTAAACCCAGGATACCCAACCTTCATGCAAGGGATGGAAGAGCTAAGTGAAAGACAAGAGAAAATCCTAGCCAAACATAAGGAAGATGAAAAAAATTACACGAGGAGGCTAGGATTTTGGAAGCCCAAGGATACCAAAGCTCAAGAAGGTTCCTCCAAGCCAGATGAAGGTGGCTGGTGCACGAAATTATGATACACAATGGCACCAACAACTTGGTCGCACAATTGTAATCTCACTTCTTTGTCACAACTTCGCACAACTAACCAGCAAGTGCACTGGGTCATCCAAGTAATACCTTACATGAGTAAGGGTTGATCCCACGGAGATTGCCGGCTTGAAGCAAGCTATGGTCACCTTGTAAATCTCAGTCAGGCGGATAAAAATGGTTATGGAGTTTTAATAAATAAAAAGATAAATGAAACATAAAGTAAAGATAGAGATACTTATGTAAATCATTGGTGGGAATTTCAGATAAGCGTATGGATATGCTTCATCCCTCTTGAATCTCTGCTTTCCTACTGCCTTCATCCAGTCCTTCATACTCCTTTCCATGGCAAGCTGTATGTTGGGTTTCACCGGCGTCAATGGCTACCTCCCGTCCTCTCAGTGAAAAAGCTCCTCTACAGTTTCCCGCATGGCTAATCAGCTGTTGGTTCTCAATCATGTAGGAATAGGATTTACTATCCTTTTGCGTCTGTCACTACGCCCTACAATTGCGAGTTTGATGCTCGTTACAGTCATCCCTTCCCAGATCCTACTCGGAATACCACAGACAAGGTTTAGACATTTCGGATCTCAGGAATGGCCGCCAATAATTCTAGCTTATACCACAAAGACTCTGATCTCTCGGAATGGAAGGCTCAGTTGTTAGGCGAGGCAACCATGTGTCGTGGACCAGGAATCCAAAAGATACACACTCTAGCTTTCGCAGGTAGAACGGAAGTGTTTATCAGGCACGCGTTCATAAGTGAGAATGGTAATGAGTGTCACGGATCATCACATTCATCAGGTTGAAGTGCGAATGAATATCTTAGAATAAGAATAAGCATGAATTGAATAAAAGAACAATAATAATTGTGTTAATACTCGAGGAACAGCAGAGCTCCACACCTTAATCTTTGGTGTGAAGAAACTCCACCGTTGAAAATACATAAGAACAAGGTC
Organism: Arachis stenosperma; assembly: GCF_014773155.1. Lineage (NCBI taxonomy): Eukaryota > Viridiplantae > Streptophyta > Magnoliopsida > Fabales > Fabaceae > Arachis > Arachis stenosperma. The sequence goes on from NC_080379.1 coordinate 65,845,089, forward strand.
CAGGCATGGCCGTGAGGCCAGCCCTCAAAACGTGATCAAGAGATCAAAAGGTGATCAAAAGACGAAAATACAATAGTAAAAGATCCTATTTATAATGAAACTAGCTACTAGGGTTTACAGAAATAGGTAAATAATGTAGAAATCCACTTCCCGGCCCACTTGGTGTGTGCTTGGGCTGACCATTGAGCTTCACACGTGTAGAGGCTTCTTTTGGAGTTAAATGCCAGCTTTGGTGCCAGTTTGGGCATTTAACTCCAGCTTTTATGCCAGTTCTGGCGTTTTGACTTCAGAATAGGGCAGAGAAGGGGCGTTTGAATGCCAGTTTGCGTCGTCAAAACGCGAGCAAAGTATGGATTATTATATATTGCTGGAAAGCTCTGGATGTATACTTTCTAACGCAATTAAGAGCTCGCCATTTGGAATTCTGTAGCGCCAGAAAATTCACTTCAAGTGCAGGGAGGTCAGAATCCAACAGCATCATCAGTCCTTTTTCAGCCAGAAAATACCTGAAATCACAGAAAAACACAAAAACTCATAGTAAAGTCCAGAAATATGAATTTTGCATAAAAACTAATAAAAACATCCCAAAAAGTAGCTAGATCCTACTAAAATCTACCTAAAACCAATGCCAAAAAGCGTATAAATTATCCGCTCATCAGTGGCTCATCCCCTCCCAAGAAAAAGGACAAAGGGAAGGGGCCAATGAACTAAAGATGAAGCTGCTCAAGGTTGTTGAGTCCCATGGTTGACACTTTCTAATTTCTGAATTCTGTTTAAGTCTTTGCTTTACTTACTTCTTAAATAATCATGCTAGGATAGTTTATGTTTTATGCTTAGTTTTAATTCCTGTTTGAAGTCTTTATGGTTTTTTTTACAAGAAAGAAAATGTCATGTATTTCAAGTCTTCATTTCAACTTAAATAAAAGTAGAGCTTATCTTCATAAGAGTTACTGTGAGTTGTGCAAAAACAATAAGAGAAACCAAGGCCAAGAGGGATCATCAAACAAACTAAGAAACAAGAAACTAAGTGTAGGACCTTGGATGAACTAAAAAGAAAATGATTCATGGAGAGTAACTAGTCCTAGAAGGTATAACAAAGGAAGACTAAGGGGTGTTCCTTGAATATCTATAGAACCAAGAGGTAGTAAGCAATAATGGCCCAAGGCTCTGAGCATCAACTACTGAGATAGAAAAAGAAACATTAAAAAGCTCAAAAAGAATTAAGGATTTTAGTAGATGCTTGTGGTGAAGATGTGTCAAGAAGAGACCTGGGCAAGTAAATTCTTAGGGGTGTCTCAATACCAGTACCCTAAAACTAACTGGTTTGGGAGTGCTAATTGAAAGCCTAATTAAAGGGTTGTCTTGAGACAAAACACTTAGAGTCGTGGTTAAGAAAGCAAAACAACCCTTACTACTTCAAGGTGATAATCAATAGAAAGGACCCCTGAAGCCTATACCTGAAGGAACCCTCAAGGATCCAAGAGCTTTCCATGACAATTAAAACATTCATACATGTGTTGGACACTTAGTTTTACTCTTAGTTGTATTGCAATCATTCGAAGCCAAGGCATCAAGATATAAAGGTTTATTCACATTGATTTGCTTGGGACAATCAAAGCTTAAGTTTGGTGTTGTGATGACTTGCATCATCTACCCTTCTTTCTTGCATAAAGAAGACCGTAAAAGATCATAAATCTCATTTGATCAGTATGATTCATGCATTATTTGATCAATATTATGGTACACTACTTTGAGATGAGTTATGCTGAATTTTAGGTGAAAAAGGCATCCAAAAATGGGTAGAAGACAAACAAGAAGCTGGGCGTGTGAAACTGGCGTGCCACTTGGAGTAAACGCCGCAAAAATGCACTGGCGTGGCACGCCAGTACTAAATTCCAGAGAAGAAGTTCAAGCATGCATATGGGCGTGGCACGCCAGGGATTGGGCATGGCATGCTAGTACAAAATTCTAGAGAACAAAATGGAGGACACAAAAGGGGCGTGGCACGCCTGACCCATCAACTACTATGGGCGTGCCACTTGAGCAAAGGGGCATGGCATGCCAACTCACCATCTCAAGAAGAACCTCCACTTTGGCGTGCCACTTGGTGTCGAAGGCGTGGCACGCCAGCTCCAAGAAGTCACTTGAGCATGCCACTTGAGAACCCAGGCGTGGCACGCCAGGCTTGAAGAGTGCACAAATGCATGGGCGTGCCACTTGAGCCTTCAGGTGTGGCACGCTGGTACAAGGTTCCAGAGAGGACGAAGGAGGCCACTTACATGGGGCGTGCCACTTGGTATCGAAAGCGTGGCACGCCATTCACTATTCTTCACTTAGGCATGCCACTTGAGCAACCAGGCGTGGCACGCTAGTGTCATTCAGAGGGCAAAGAAGCATTGGGGCGTGCCACTTGAGTTTGTGGCGTGGCACGCCAAACAGACGAACCACTCACTCACAAAGGGGCGTGGCTTGCCAGACCCTGGGCATGTGATGAGCGGATAATTTGTACGCTTTTTGGCATTGTTTTTAGTATGTTTCTAGTATGATTTAGTTAGTTTTTAGTATATTTTTATTATTTTTTAGTTAAAATTCACTTTTCTGGACTTTACTATGAGTTTGTGTGTTTTTCTGTGATTTCAGGTATTTTCTGGCTAAAATTGAGGGACCTGAGCAAAAATCTGATTCAGAGACTGAAAAGGACTGCAGATGCTGTTGGATTCTGACCTCCCTGCACTCGAAGTAGATTTTCTGGAGCTACAAAAGCCCGATTGGCGCGCTCTTAAGGGCGTTGGAAAGTAGACATCCTGGGCTTTCCAGCAATATATGATAGTTCATACTTTGCCCAAGATTTGATGGCTCAAACCGGCGTTCAAAGTCACCTTCAGAATTCCCAGCGTTAAACGCCGGAACTGGCACCTAAGTGGGAGTTAAACGCCCAAACTGGCATAAAAGCTGGCGCTTAACTCCAAGAAGAGTCTCTACACGAAAATGCTTCATTGCTCAGCCCAAGCACACACCAAGTGGGCCCGGAAGTGGATTTTTATGTCTTTTACTCATCTTTGTAATTCCTAAGCTACTAGTTCCCTATAAATAGGACCTTTTACTATTGTATTTTCAATCTTTTGATCACTTTAGATCTCTAGATCATCTTTGGACGTCTTGTTCTTAGATTATTGGGAGGCTGGCCTCACGGCCATGCCTAGACCTTGTTCTTATGTATTTTCAACGGTGGAGTTTCTACACACCATAGATTAAGGTGTGGAGCTCTGCTGTACCTCGAGTATTAATGCAATTACTATTGTTCTTCTATTCAATTCAGCTTGTTCTTGTTCCAAGATATCACTTGTTCTTCAACTTGATGAATGTGATGATCCGTGACACTCATCATCATTCTCACCTATGAACGTGTGACTGACAACCACCTCCGTTCTACCTTAGATTGGGTGAATATCTCTTGGATTCCTAATACACGACGCATGGTTGATCGCCTGACAACCGAGCGCTCGCCTGACAACCGAGCCAGCCATTCCGTGAGATCAGAGTCTTCGTGGTATAGGCTAGAACTGATGGCGGCATTCAAGAGAATCCGGAAGGTCTAACCTTGTCTGTGGTATTCTGAGTAGGATTCAATGATTGAATGACTGTGACGTGCTTCAAACTCGCGATTGTGGGGCGTTAGTGACAGACGCAAAAGAATCACTGGATTCTATTCCGACATGATCGAGAACCGACAGCTGGATAGCCGTGCCGTGACAGGGTGCGTTGAACATTTCCACTGAGAGGATGGGAGGTAGCCACTGACAATGGTGAAACCCTTGCATAAGCTTGCCATGGAAAGGAGTAAGAAGGATTGGATGAAGACGGTAGGAAAGCAGAGAGACGGAAGGGATCAAGCATCTTCATATGTTTATCTGAAATTCCTACCAATGAATTACATAAGTATCTCTATCTTTATCTTTATGTTTTATTCATCAGCTATACCCATTTGAGTCTGCCTGACTAAGATTTACAAGGTGACCATAGCTTGCTTCATACCAACAATCTCCGTGGGATCGACCCTTACTCGCGTAAGGTTTATTACTTGGACGACCCAGTGCACTTGCTGGTTAGTTGTGCGAAGTTGTAGTGATCACAATTTCGTGCACCAAGTTTTTGGCGCCGTTACCGGGGATTGTTTCGAGTATGGACAACTGACGGTTCATCTTGTTGCTTAGATTAGGTATTTTTCAGAGTTCTTAAGAATGAATTTTAGTGTTTCAAGGTGATGATCTTATCATCACTAAAGCTGATTGATTATCATCAATTTAGCTCTTGAATGCAATGTCCTGCTGAAGCTTGGCTATCCATGTCTAATTCCTTTAGACTGAAGCTTTAGACTAACATTGCATGTTTCCTGGAATTCTCATTAAGAATTTTGATACCTTTATTTTCTTTTCCACTTAATTTTTGAAAAATCAAAAAAAAAAAAACCAAAAATATTTTATGTTTCTTGTTTGAGTCCAGTGTCTCATTTTAAGTTTGGTGTCTTGCATGCATTGTTTATATGATCTTGGTTCTATTTTCAAGTCAATAGTACAGGGAACTGAAGATTCAGTACATGCAACAGAGGAATTATACAGAGAAAGCTGGGCGTTCAAAACGCCCATTGAAGAAGGACAGACTGGCGTTTAAACGCCAGCCAGGGTGTCTGGTTGGGCGTTTAACGCCCAAAAAGGTAGAGCATTGGGTGTTAAACGCCAGAATGTGCACCATTCTGGGCGTTTAACGCCAGGATGGCACAAGAGGGAAGATTCTGTTTTTAATTCAAATTTTTTTTCAAGTTTTCAAGGTTTTTCAAAATCAAATCTTTTTCAAATCATATCTTTTCAATCAAATCTTTTTCAAAATCAATTTCTTTCCTTTTTCAAAGATACTTGCTAACAATTAATGACTTGATTCAACATTTCAAGTATGTTGCCTTTTCTGTTGAGAAAGGTTTAATGTTTGAATCATATCTTTTCTTGTTAGCCAAGTCATTAATTTTTAAAAATCAAATCTTTTTAAAATTGTTTTCAAATCATATCATTTCAATCATATCTTTTTAAAACCATAACTTTTCAATCATATCTTTTTAATCACATCTTTTTCAAAATAGTTCTCAATCATATCTTTTTAAATTCTAATTTCAAAATCTTTTCCAAAAATTACTTGATTTCTTTCCCACTCTTGGTTTTCGAAAATCAATTAAAGTTTTTCAAAATGTTTTTAAAATCATTTTAATTTAATTTTCGAAATTTCTTCCCCTCTTCTCGCATCCTTCTATTTATGGAGTACCACTCCTCCTCAATGCACAATTCGAACTCTATCTGACTGAGTTCGAATTCTTCTACCTCTTCCTTCTAATTTTCTTTTTCTCTGACACCTCAAGGAATCTCTATACTGTGACATAGAGGATTCCATAGTTTCTTGTTCTCTTCTCTTTCATATGAGCAGGAACAAAGACAAAGGCATTCTTGTTGAAGCTGACCCTGAACCTGAAAGGACCTTGAAGCGAAAACTAAGAGAAGCTAAGGCACAACTCTATAACCTAACAGAAATCTTCAAAGAAGAAGAACCCATGGCAGCCGAAAACAACAACAATGCCAACAATGCAAGGAAGGTGCTGGGTGACTTTACTGCACCTACTCCCGACTTCTACGGGAGAAGCATCTCTATCCCTGCCATTGGAGCAAACAACTTTGAGCTTAAGCCTCAATTAGTTTCTCTAATGCAACAGAATTGCAAGTTCCATGGACTTCCATTGGAAGATCCTCATCAGTTTTTAGCTGAATTCTTGCAAATCTGTGACATTGTCAAGACTAATGGGGTTGACCCTGAGGTCTACAGACTTATGCTATTCCCTATTGCTGTAAGAGACAGAGCTAGGACATGGTTGGACTCACAACCTAAAGAAAGCCTGAACTCTTGGGAAAAGCTAGTCAATGCCTTCTTGGCAAAGTTTTTTCCACCTCAAAAATTGAGTAAGCTTAGAGTGGAAGTCCAAACCTTCAGACAGAAGGAAGGAGAATCCCTCTATGAAGCTTGGGAAAGATATAAACAATTAATCAGAAAGTGTCCCTCTGACATGCTTTCTGAATGGAGCATCATAGGTATTTTCTATGATGGTCTGTCTGAACTGTCCAAGATGTCTTTGGATAGCTCTGCTGGAGGATCTCTTCATCTGAAGAAGACGCCTACAGAGGCTCAAGAACTAATTGAAATGGTTGCAAATAACCAATTCATGTACACTTCTGAAAGGAATCCTGTGAACAATGGGACAAATCAGAAGAAAGGAGTTCTTGAGATTGATACTCTGAATGCCATATTGACTTAGAACAAAATATTGACTCAGCAAGTCAATTTAATTTCTCAAAGTCTGTCTGGAATGCAAAATGCATCAGTCAGTACTAAGGATGCTTCATCTGAAGAAGAAGCTTATGATCCTGAGAACCCTTCAATGGAAGAGGTGAATTACCTAGGAGAACCCTATGGAAACACCTATAATTCTTCATGGAGAACTCATCCAAATTTCTCATGGAAGGATCAACAGAGACCTCAACAAGGTTTCAACAACAATAATGGTGGAAGAAACAGGTTTAGCAATGGCAAGCCTTTTCCATCATCTTCTCAGCAACAGACAGAGAGTTCTAAGCAGAGCCACTCTGACTTGGCAACCATGGTCTCTGATCTAATCAAAACCACTCAAAGTTTCATGACTGAAACAAGGTCCTTCATTAGAAACTTGGAGGCACAAGTGGGACAGCTGGTGCACGAAATTGTGATCACTACAACTTCACACAACTAACCAGCAAGTGCACTGGGTCGTCCAAGTAATACTTTACGCGAGTAAGGGTCGATCCCACGGAGATTGTTGGTATGAAGCAAGCTATGGTCACCTTGTAAATCTTAGTCAGGAAAACTCAAATGGATATGGTGATGAATGAAATAAACATAAAGATAAAGATAGAGGTACTTATGTAATTCATTGGTAGGAACTTCAGATAAGCGTATGAAGATGCCTTCCCTTCCGTCTCTCTGCTTTACTACTGTCTTCATCCAATCCTTCTTACTCCTTTCCATGGCAAGCTTATGTAGGGTTTCACCGTTGTCAATGGCTACCTCCCATCCTCTCAGTGAAAGCGATTGCATATGCCCTGTCACGGCACGCGGAATTCAGCTGTCGGTTCTCGGTCAGGCCGGAATAGAATCCATTGATTCTTTTGCGTCTGTCACTAACGCCCCGCCTGCTAGGAGTTTGAAGCACGTCACAGTCATTCAATCATTGAATCCTACTCAGAATACCACAGACAAGGTTTAGACCTTCCGGATTCTCTTGAATGCCGCCATCAGTTCTTGCCTATACCACGAAGATTCCGGTTAAAGAATCCAAGAGATAAACATTAGAGCCTCGTCTGCTTGTAGAACAAGAGTGGTTGTCAGTCACTTTGTTCATAAGTGAGAATGATGATGAGCGTCACATAATCATCACATTCATCATGTTCTTGGGTGCAAATGAATATCTTGGACAAAGAACAAGCGGAATTGAATAGAAGAACAATAGTAATTGCATTAATACTCGAGGTACAGCAGAGCTCCACACCTTAATCTATGGTGTGTAGAAACTCCACCGTTGAAAATACATAAGAACAAAAGTGATCATTGGTTTCGGCCCCAGAGAGGGAACCAGAAGAACCAAGATGAAAATACAATAGTAAAAGGTCCTATATATAGAGAACTAGTAGCCTAGGGTGTACAGAGATGAGTAAATGACATAAAAATCCACTTCCGGGCCCACTTGGTGTGTGCTTGGGCTGAGCATTGAAGCATTTTCGTGTAGAGACTCTTCTTGGAGTTAAACGCCAGCTTTTATGCCAGTTTGGGCGTTTAACTCCCATTTAGGTGCCAGTTCCGGCGTTTAACGCTGGAATTTCTGAGGGTGACTTTGAACGCCGGTTTGGGCCATCAAATCTTGGGCAAAGTATGGACTATCATATATTGCTGGAAAGCCCAGAATGTCTACTTTCCAACGCCGTTGAGAGCGCGCCAATTGGGCTTCTCTAGCTCCAGAAAATCCACTTCGAGTGTAGGGAGGTCAGAATCCAACAGCATCTGCAGTCCTTTTTAGTCTCTGAATCAGATTTTTGCTCAGGTCCCTCAATTTCAGCCAGAAAATACCTGAAATCACAGAAAAACACACAAACTCATAGTAAAGTCCAGAAAAGTGAATTTTAACTAAAAACTAATAAAAATATACTAAAAACTCAACTCAAACTACTAAAAACATACTAAAAACAATGCCAAAAAGCGTACAAATTATCCGCTCATCACAACACCAAACTTAAATTGTTGCTTGTCCTCAAGAAACTGAAAATCAAATAAGATAAAAAGAAGAGAATATACTATAGACTCCAAATTATCAATGAAACTTAGCTCCAAATTAGATGAGCGGGACTAGTAGCTTTTTGCCTCCGAACAGTTTTGGCATCTCACTTTATCCTTTGAAATTCAGAATGATTGGCTTCTTTAGGAACTCAGAATCCAGATAGTGTTATTGATTCTCCTAGTTAAGTATGATGATTCTTGAACATAGCTACTTATTGAGTCTTGGCCGTGGCCCAAAGCACTCTGTCTTCCAGTATTACCACCGGATACATACATGCCACAGACACATAATTGGGTGAACCTTTTCAGATTGTGACTCAGCTTTGCTAAAGTCCCCAATTAGAGGTGTCCAGGGTTCTTAAGCACACTCTTTTTGCCTTGGATCACAACTTTATTTCTTTCTCTTTCTTTCTTTTTCTTCTTTCTTTCCCCTCTTTTTTCGTTTTTCTCCTTCTCTTTTTTTTTCTTTTTTTTTTTGTATTCACTGCTTTTTCTTGCTTCAAGAATCATTTTTATGATTTTTCAGATCCTCAGTAACATGTCTCCTTTTTCATCATTCTTTCAAGAGCCAACAATTTTAACATTCATGAACCACAAATTCAAAAGACATATGCACTGTTCAAGCATACATTCAGAAAACAAAAAGTATTGTCACCACATCAAACTAATTAAGCAAGTTTTAAAGATGAATTTGAAATCCTGTACTTCTTGTTCTTTTGTAATAAAAACAGTTTTCATTTAAGAAAGGTGATGGATTTCATAGGACATTCATAACTTTAAGGCATAGACACTAAGACACTAATGATCATAAGGACACAAACAAGAAAACCATAAGCATAAAATTCGAAAAAAAAACAGAAAAATAAAGAACAAGGAGATTAAAGAACGGGTCCACCTCAGTGATGGCGGCTTGTTCTTCCTCTTGGAGGTCTTATGGAGTGCTTGAGCTCCTCAATGTCTCTTCCTTGTCTTTGTTGCTCCTCTCTTAGTTGTCCTGTTGGAACTCAATTCTCCTAGGGAAGTGTTGATTTGCTCCCAATATTTTTGTGGAGGAAGGTGCATCCCTTGAGGTATCTCAGGGATTTCTCATGATGAGTGGGGTCTCTTGTTTGCTCCATCCTTTTCTTAGTGATGAGCTTGAGGTCATGCCTTCTCAGTTGGACCGGCTTCCTTCTTGAGTTTCTCTTCCATTGAGCGCCCTCTTCACAAATGTTTATGAGGACTTGGTCCAACCTTTGATCAAAGTTGGCCCTTCTTCATGGCCACAACTTCACAGAAGTGGTCTTGATGCACCCTTGAGATGAATCTCTCCATCTCCCATGACTCGGAGGTGGAAGCTTTTGCCTTCCTTTCCTCTTTCTAGAGGTTTCTCCGGCCTTGGATGCCATAAATGGTCATGGAAAAACAAAAAGCAATGCTTTTACCACACCAAACTTAAAAGGTTTGCTCGTCCTCGAGCAAAAGAAGAAAGAAGAGAGTAGAAGAAGAAAGAAATGGAGGAGAGGGAGATGGCTTTGTGGTTCGGCCAAAAGGGGAAGAAGTAGTGTTTAGGGTGTGGGAAAAATGAAGGAGTGATGTGAGTGGTGAATGGGGGAAGAAGAGAGAGAGTGGTGGTGGGGTAGGTGGGGATCCTGTGGGGTCCACAGATCCTGTGGTGTCAAGGAAAAGTCATCCCTGCACCAAATGTTGCTCAAAATCACGTTTTGAGCCATTTCTGGCGTTAAACACCAGGCTGGTGCCCATTCCTGGCGTTTAACGCCAGGTTCTTGCCCTTTTCTGGCGTTTAACGCCAGTCTGGTGCCCCTTTCTGGCGTTAAACGCCCAGAATGGTGCCAGACTGGGCGTTAAACGCCCAACTGCTAGCCTCACTGGCGTTTTAAACGCCAGTGAGTTCTTCCTCCAGGGTGTGCTGTTTTCTTCCTGTTTTTCATTCTGTTTTTGCTTTTTCAATTGATTTGTGACTTCTTATGATCATCAACCTACAAAAAACATAAATAACAAAAGAAAATATATAAAATATAATCATTGGGTTGCCTCCCAACAAGCGCTTCTTTAATGTCAGTAGCTTGACAGAGGCTCTCATGGAGCCTCACAGATATTCAGAGCAATGTTGGGACCTCCCAACACCAAACTTAGAGTTTGAATGTGGGGGTTTAACACCAAACTTAGAGTTTGGTTGTGGCCTCCCAACAAACTTAGAGTTGACTGTGGGGGCTCTGTTTGACTCTGATTGAGAGAAGCTCTCATGCTTCTTCTCCATGGTGACAGAGGGATATCCTTGAGCCTTAAACACAAAGGTTTCTTCATTCACTTGAATGATCAGTTCACCTCCATCAACATCAATCACAGCCTTTGCTGTGGCTAGGAAAGGTCTGCCAAGGATGATGGATTCATCCATGCACTTCCCAGTCTCTAGACTATGAAATCAGTAGGGATGTAATGGTCTTCAATCTTAACCAAAAACATTCTCTACAAGTCCATGAGCTTGTTTTCTTGAGTTGTCTGCCATCTCTAGTGAGATTCTTGCAGCTTGCACCTCAAAGATCCTAGCTTCTCCATTACAGAGAGAGGCATGAGGTTTACACTTGACCCTAAGTCACACAGAGCCTTCTTGAAGGTCATGTGCCTATGGTACAAGTATGGAAAACTTCCCAGGATCTTATTTCTTTTGAGGTAATTTCTCTGCCTAGACAAGTTATCCAGTTCTTTGGTGAGCAAGGAGGTTCATCCTCCCAAGTCTCATTTCCAAATAACTTGTCATTTAGCTTCATGATTGCTC